>NC_142528.1:27509000-27704000 GCF_964205215.1 Stylophora pistillata
ATATCCCAGATTTGAAGTTCCATTTACTTCCTCAAGATCCTAAACTGCTCTCTAACCTTAATCTTAAAATACACTCATCGAGTACAAAAATATGCGGCATACATTTTCCGTAAGGCGAAAGGATGAGTTGTACACAGCTCCCATCGATTTTTCCGTGGTCTAAAGCTAAATCAAAACGTCGTGAACTAGTTAAGCACGACGTACCGTCCATAAGAAAAAGACGAAAACCCTCTCCGACCAAAAGTGTTTGTGTTGAACTCCACAATGTCGAGGAGTCCAGCGAAACCCTTCGAAAGGAGATTGAACAGCAAAGAAACCCGAAAGATCTGTGATTGTCCCAGAAGATATTATTGAGATTGATGGAATAGAAGACAAAACTGGTCAAGTACATCGTTCGGAGAAGGAAGAGAACAATGTGGAAACCCTGAAGGACCTTAAGGCAAAACTCGAGTCACTTGAAAAAGATTTGGAAGAATGTAAACAACAACTTTGTTCAGCAAATAAAGAACTACATCAACTGAAGTATAAAGTTGAAAATGAGCCAAGATTCGAATTAGACGATTACAAGGATAACGATGAATCCATTTCATTTTACACAGGATTTCCTAGTTATGCTACAATGATTTTGTGCTTCGATACTCTGAAAGCTAAAGCTAAAAATTTCCATTCAAGAGGTTTAAAGATAACTAAACAAACAGTGTTGACATCAAGCTAAAATACCTTGCGGTCTTTCCTTACACTTAGGTAGCACGGAAAGCCGTAAAAATCTTGAACAAAAGCTCATCTTTCAAACCGGCGGTCTAAATCCCATAGGGATCAACGAACGCTTTTCATTCCACTAATTTATTCTTGTTTATCTCGTCGCCATGTTCCCACCAATAACGTCGCTCCATTTTCTGCCTTTAAAAGCACACACAACCCACAATTCCTCTATTCGCTCCGACGAAGGGCTAACGCTCGAAACGTCAGCTTTTGTAATCGTTACGGTGGCCAATTTACCATTTCAACTTTGTTGATATATCCAAATTACAGGCAAAAGTAGTTTAGACGATGAGCGTAGGCTTTCTTGCAGGTGGTATTGTTGTGAGAGAGACGACAAGTAAGCTGAACAAAGACTATGGATAATCTTAAAAGGGATTAGCAGAACTTTGAATATAATCCATGACTCAACAGGTAGCCAGTGTAGTTCTCGAAGAGCAGGTTTGATAAGCTCGTATCGTTTAGTTCCAGTGATAAGGCGTCCGGCAGTGTTTTGAATTCTTTGAAGTCTATCCAGTCTATCAACCCAGTGGATAAGCTGCATGAAGAAAATGATGAAAGACCTGAGAATAGGGCTGAAGAACATGAAGAGATGCATAACTGATTAAGGTCGGTGTTCAAATTACTATTTTAATTGAAATGTTCCCACCACACTTTGAGTTGTGAAAGACCATTTGTTGGCCATAAAAAGAGTGAAATGTTTTGTTGTCAATTTTTATGTAATTTTTTGTACCTTTTTCAGGTTTGTAAATCTCCTCTGTAGAATTTTATCGTCGATCGGAGTAGATATTAAAGAGAAACGCATCATTGAATAAAATCTCGCGTTCTGATTGGTTAACAAAGCGAGGTATTTAGCGTGGAATTGCGAGTTGAAAATGAGGCTTACTGATTTTGTTTCGCATCTACGTAAGCATAACAACTATAACAACTATCGTCAAATTTGCACTAACGTGTACCACTGACCTTGCTTCCTATTCGCTAACGCAATGACATTTCTGACAGTTGACTTCGAAATGGCTTTCTGGAGTAAGAAAGTAAGAAAGAAAGTCTTAAGCACTCTAAACAACAGACGTGTCTAGTTACAATGATAAGGTTGAGATCGGACGTCGGCATTATAAGGCGCCTCTGGCAGCCACTTCAGTCCATGTAACGATCCCACCTTCCCGCCCATCTCACCCCAGGGGAGGATGTTACCCGTACTCCAAGAACCACATAGAACTCTTAATAACTAACGCTTCTAGAAGAATATATTTCTTGTTTTTTCCAAAAATTACAACAAACAACTCTCTTTGCCACGTCACAAGTCACATGTTTCCATTACGTTTACGCTCTAACAAGGACATCCACCACACAGTAATCTCGTGCGTGGGAAATTAACGTCTCTTACCCCTAACCCTGCAGGAGACTGGGCCTACGGTTTATTCGCCCTTATTCGAGAAGACTAGAATATCTGTCCATTTCTTGATGTTATAGAAAGGTAGTAAATTCTCCTCAGTTGTTTTAAGACCATGAGTATTGGTCCGGCCGGGGCTCGAACCCTCGACCTCCCGCACAACACAATCCGGCGCAACCAATTGAGCTAACCGGGGGACGGTTATAAAGTGCGCACTCGGGATAAAAACAAACAATAGTAGTGCTGTTTCCTTTATTTGTTATTAATATTCAATGACGCGATTCACGGAAAATTCATTACCTGACTTCTGAGTTCCGTATTGATGCACTTGAAAACCAATATCGCACCCGCCGCTTCGCGACTCGTGCGGTATCGGTTTTCGCGTACATTTTAACGCGGAATTCCTTCGTCGGGTGATAAATTTCCCTTTAAGATCGAAGTTTTCGCGCGTGATTTGTGCGACCAAGCGGAATAAACTGATGCACCATAAATTATCTCAACCAGGAGAAAGAAAAATTTATCAGACTCCACGCGATTATTTAGTGGATTATTCGCTTATTATTCTGATCCTGAAAATGGTGATATCAGTACTTAAAATACCACATCCAAATACGACAAATCAGAAGGTCAAGATGATAGTGGCGTGATTTCCATACTGAGAAACCATTATTCGAATGATATCAGAAAGCGGAATCCCCCGTAAAAATGCCTTATGTCTCTTTTTAGACGATTCTTTGGATTATGCTATTAAGAGAATGTTATACCCCAGATACGTTTGTTCCCTCGAATCAAAGGATCAGATATGTAACTTTATAATAATTTAGTTGTTTCCGCTCGAATTTTATCGCTTTTCGCTTGGTCTAATTATGGAGTTTACGTCTACGTACGCTTATCAGCACTCTTAACTGATCATAACAACTTTCTCGAGTGACTGTCTGGGGCTTCATCTCATAATCACCTTGGCTATGGGTAAAACGTCTTTTTGCGGTGATGGTTAAGCCCAGTAGAAGCAAATATAAACAGCGCTACAGTGAATAAAGAACGATAAACGTGCCATATGTTTAACGGGAGAGATTCTTAGCGAAGTGCAGTATTGGGGTCTCTGTCCAATGGAGTGATATTTTAATTCAGTCATGTTCAACACCGTTTAATTCTATTTATCAACAGTTTTGTTTACAAAACGAATTCAGTTATCCGTTTCTACTTTCTCACGGTATGAAACACGGTCTATGACGTCATGACATAGTTCAGCCAAAAACCTGCATAACCTGTTGGAAAATACACATCGATCGGTGTCTTTATTTTCATCCGATTCAACAGTCGAGTATTCCTCGTGTGTACATGGTCGCAGCAGATGAAATCTTCAAGGGAGGTTCATTTGATAGCCCTGTCAGAGATGTTTTCTTTGGAAGAGCTATTATGTAGTGCACTCTTTGGGGCATGTGTTGGAGGGCTTGTGACAATCTTGTACTGGAAGCTGTCTACGAGTAAAGAAAGACTGGCAGAGAGAGGAGGACGACGAGCAAGTGGCTGTAATAACCCGTCTGAGAAGCAGCCTGTAGAAAATGACGAGAGACGCGCGAAGTCGCCTCAAGAACACAGCAGAAGTTTTAATTTAAAATGTGAGTACAGATTTATCGCTGAAAAATTCATTAGTTTCTAAACATTTTGGCCGCCAAGAAAGTATTACTTTTGTTAGGTTCGGTGAGTTTATGCCGGGATATTTTGATTAACAAACAATAAGATTAGAATTATAGAACAGGATATGACCAGTAAAATTATTTGGTTTTGAATTTTCTTAAGCTTTTAGTGCCAAATTCTGTTTGTTAATTCTCTCCTGTGGCTGCTACACATTTCCTTGTGAATTAGTTCCGAGAATTTGGTGTTTGATCAAGATAACTTCTACCTGATAAGTTGAGTATTTCTATTACTACCTGTTTTCTAGAAGTTGCATGTTCATCACCTTATTTGGTTTCAAGAGTTATAGCTAACAGCCAATGGTTTCCCAGCGCCGTAGCATAGTGACGTCATTGTGAAGATATCGCGTGACAAACAGATAAGGGTGCCCCGACTTTGTTTTCCAGGCTGTACTAGCGTTCCTTACGTTTATATCAAATGTGAATAAGAAATACAGTTGGTATTATAATATTTTGTGTTTTATTCGACAGAAACGAGGAGCGCTGTGATGATTTTCTGGCATTTTGACAGGCATTTTTAACGTACGGGAATAGAGCCTAGAACTGTCAATGTATGATTTAACTTATTTGTAACAGGTCGCAATTAATTACTTACTCAATTTCCCATGAATAAGTCGTTTATATCATGATCAGCAACGTTTAATTTACTGTGGTACGTTTTTCTGGAATGGAAGCAGAACTAGGAGTATCAGTCGCAAATACACGACTGTGAATTGTTTGTTGTAAAAATATTAGGAGTTTTTCTTCTAATACTTGCATGAATCACATTGTAATTTCTTATTGTTTGATTCACACTTGACGTCCTCTCGTTTAAAATAATTTTAAACTTGAAGTTACAGTCCATTTCGTTCTCAGTAATAAACGATCTCGGTGTGTGAACTTTATTTATCTTAGTCTACGCAACATTACCCGTGACGAAGATCGATCGCTGGCGGTTTTGAGGAATGAAAAGGAGCGGTCGCCGAAAGAATATTTTCAGCGAATTACCAGCAGAAGTTCTATCTCGATGATTTTGTCTAGAATGCTGAAAGATGCATTCCCTGAAGTTCCCTGAACGTTTTGATAACAAATAACTGCGTGACTTCCAATTGACATTTCTTTATGCAAACGATTTTAGGTTTCGGGGATTCCCCTTCCGTCTGAACATGACGTTATGTCTCAGTGAACTGTCATGTTTCAGTCGCCTCCGACGAACTATGAAATTCAGCCCGAATGCGTGTCATATATACATGTGTTAATAACAGTCGTTTTGCTTGCACCATATGTTATATATCCTGCCAAGCAAACCATCATGAGAAATGGGAAGAAAATTGACGCAAGCTGAATTGCGTTCGAACAACGACTTTTTGGCAGCGTGATGAATCCTTTACCCAAGCCGAAACGTCGTAATAAATTGACCCAATGACTTGTCAATCCGGGGAGTTTCGTTTAACATCTTTCTAGTTTTTGCGTCGTTCTGGTTTTGTTTACACGTTATGGTTGTCACGTGCACGTGATCTTCTGGTGTTTCTTTAAGATTTATTGGATTCAGCAACCTCGTTCAAACAAGAAGAATTTTTGGTCCTGTGACGTCACAAACCGGAGAAACATAACCTGTTTTCCTGTGAAACCATAACCTGTTTCACAGGCAGGAGAAACATCACCTACGCTTGGTTTCCCAACCTGTGACGTCACAGGCGCCAAGAATCTTCTGGCACTCTGAGTGGACTAATACTGTTTCGCTTGCCGTGCTCAAGTAATTTGGTTACCGAAGAACTTGATGAAATGTCTCCCAATAAACTGCTTTGGAGTGTACTATGCGGCACCATAAGCGGAATTATCGCAACGCGCCTGGCTTGTCTTCAAAATTTTGTGCAGGATCGAGCCGAGCGGGCGAGGAGATCACGGAAGGGAAAGGCGAACGAGATGATCTGAACAACCCTGCGGATAAGTTGCCCGAAGAAAATGATGAAAGACCTGAGAACAGGGCTGAAGAACATGAAGAGAGGCGTCATTAAGGTCGGTGTAAGACAATTTTTTGCGTTTATTGAGTTTTTGCGTTTAAGGAACCAAAGTAAGAACTCGGCCAATATCCAGCCATTTGACATTACGTTTGGTCAAAAACACTTATAAGAACCTAAAAGCGAGGTGTGGCTGGTAAAGTTTATAATTTCGTTTTGGTTACGAATTTCCTATAACCTCTAACTTCCAGAATCTTATTGTTGATTCTTCCCTAAAGCTGCTCAGTACACATTTCCTTGTAAATTAGTTAGATTAATTTTGTGGGTGTAAAACATGTATTTCCGTCGATTTTTAAAAAATTTTTCCATCATCGTTTTATTAACGCGAACGTTTCATGCTTTTAGAACAATGAAAGGTTTACTTTTACTTTTTCTAGTTTTGCGGCGCAGAGTATTCAAAGTACTGAAATCACATGCGCTAGCTCTTTCAAAGCCTACTATCCGTCACGTGAGAACAATGCGCAAAAATCAGTTTATAGAGACACAATTGAGTAAGGTACAGTTATCCTACCGGTGCAATTTTTGTCTTCAATTCAACAGATATAAAGAACTGTCTAGAAAGATGGTAGCTGGCATGGCATTTGCGAGCTTTATGGGCCAAGATGTTTAGAGCTGACAATTCGTATTTGTAACAAGTTATTTACCGACGGTCATAAGAATTTATGTAGGTCATACTTTTAAAGAGTAGTTTTGGAATCATTTGGCATGATTTAGATTCTGGTCGATAAAAATAGATGATGGTTTATCATTTGTGAGTTGTCCGCAACGACCGTTTGTTAACTAGGCGTGAAATGCTTTGTTGTTTAGTGAAAAATGGCGTTACCTTTATATCCCCTGTTTTCAAGATTTTGTTCCGACTCTATTTGTAGTAAAAATTTTGTTGCCAATCGGAATAAACATTAAGGAAGATCGTATTGTCAACGCGTGATTTGTTTATAAAGCGGAATAAACAGACTATCACACCAAGGATTATTAAGTGGATTATTTGCTCACAATCAGGATATTGAAGGTGGCGGTTACGTTACTAAAAATATGACATCCGAATAGGACATAATCAGGAGATCATTCCATTTTCTCGACGTCTGAGGCTACATATTCGTTCCTTATCACCGTGGCTGTGGATAACACGTGAACTAGTCTCTATTTAATCGCTAAGTTTTCATGAGTGTCATACTCAATTGAACAGTAGAAGCAGGTCTCCATGTAAGAACAAAATATGAGACCATGGTCCTGTCCTTTGAAGCGGGGCGATTTCATATTGTGGTGTTTATTCTAGAGGCGTTTTAGGGCCCCACATGTGAAAACCGTGTAGCCCGGAGCAGCAAATACTGTGATAGGTGACGTCACGTGTTCGAATTCTAAGGACAAACTCCTCCCTCAAGCTCGATATCATTTCTTTTGTTTTCTTTCCCCAAGCCTCGGAGCCAAGTTGAATTTTAATAATCGATCGAAAATTTCGCTTGAGTCTAGTGGGTGTAAATCGTCGTGGCAAGTTAAGTCTCCAAACAAGTTCGAGGTTCATTCGTTAACCCCGGCCAGAGGTGGAAGAATTTTGTTGTAATGCAGTACTCTTTGGGGCATTTTTCGGTGGGATCGTGATAATCCTGTTCTTGAAGCTGTGAAAGAGTAAAGAAAGAGTGGCAGAGACAGGAAGAAGACGACTAAGTCGCTGTAATAACCCGCCCGAGGAGCAGCCCTGTAGGAAATGACGAGAGACCCGCGAGGAGACGCCTCAAGAACACGAGGAGAAGTTTTGATTACAATGTGAGTACAGATTTTTTTCTGAAAAATTCGTTCTTGACATTTTGGCTGCGAAGTGAATATCGGTTGATGTGGAAAGTGTATACTGGTGCATTCTGATTTACAAATGATTATATTAGAAGCAAAAACCGGAGTGAAATTAGAATTTCGTTTTGATTATGAATGTCCTATAACCTCAAACTCTAAGAATCTGATTGTTGATTCTCCCCCAGAGCTGCTTTACATTTCCGTGAGAATTCGTTACGCGAATTTGATATTAGATCAAAATAACAACCGCTCTCTGATAATTTTAATTATTCTCATCATCCGTTTGTTGAATAATGTATGATATCAATGCGAGAGGTTATGTTTTAGAATTTGGTGTTACATCAAGATAGCAAACTGACCGATTAGTTTGAGTATTTTCACTACCTGTTTGCTGAATAATATTGTATGGAGACGGGTCCGTGACGTCATTTCCGTTCATATTTTTCATAGTTTTGGGAGTGTTTAGATATCATGCAACAAAAAACCAAGAGGAAATTCAGAATTTGGAATTCGCTTGCTGATGCGCTGAACCGTAATGACTTCATTCCCGTACAGAGTTTTTGTGACTTTCAACACTGTAATGAGTATGTCATGTATGAATTAGGAATAAAATTGGAAATTTTTTGTTTTTTGTTTTATTCGACAGAAACCGGGAGCGCCTTGGATGTTACTAAAACGAGGAACGGGGAACGGGGAACGGGGAACGGGGAACGGGGAACGGGGAACGGGGAACGGGGAACGGGGAACGGGGAACGGGGAACGGGGAACGGGGAACGGGGAACGGGGAACGGGGAACGGGGAACGGCGGTAACCCGCCTGAGAATTCAAAATGGCGGAGTAAGGGCAGCTAAAAGGGTCTGGCAACTAGTTTTGAGCACGCTCTTCGAGCGCGATCGTCGCAGCAAAATGCATGGACGGTAAGTAAAGGTTTTATTGAAGGATTTTACTTTGAAATGTTGAGTGCTTCATAAATTTAGTTTTTGTTTTAGAAATCAAATCCTCGGAGAGGTAAGTATCTTACAATTCATGCACAACATTTGAACAATCAACTCAGAGTTACAAGCTCGCGACATTTATTCTTATATTCATATAGTAATTTTACTGCAAGGTAATGAAGTTTACCTCCAATATCTTCACCGTTACAACCTAGCAATGTCAATAATGTTGTAAAGCAAACAGCTGAATGACTTTCACGCCCATTATGGGAATCACTTTCTCTTGAATATGATTAATGCAGTTTAAATATTATTGTAAGCATTAGCATGAATGTGAATTCATACACCTACATTCTTGAAGACATAACTGATGTTTTCCTGTTAAATTAAATGTTATTAAAAGTTCTGTCAATGTTTGATTTCTCTATTGTTTACATGGAAGTTTATGGGTCGATACAAAGATATGTTCCTGATCTTATTTTGCGGTAAGGTAAGCAGATATCTGCATGTAGTAATTTCAGTAACTAGGCTGGTTATTACGTTTCCTAGCTCATTTCCGTTAACCTAAGATATTACCTCCTTGCTACTTATCTGCAAAAAATGCCATTGGGCAATGCAAACAACCAACATACCCAAACTCTACCAAAAGATGCAGATTTCAGGAAGGAAAAACAAAGAGAGACGTCAGAACAAATGGTGGCAGCCATTGTGGAAACGTTTACTTCGAATTCTCGCCTCTGAATACTAGGCTTCGTGGCTTCGCCTGGGCAATAGTTAAATAAAAGCGAGTCGTCTAATTGCGCTGCAAGCGGCGACCCAGCGATAAAATCAGTGTTTGTAAACATCGTTTACTCCGCCATTTTGAATTCTCAGGTGGGTTACCGGTGTACACCCGTTCCCCGTTCCCCCTTCCCCGTTACCACTTTTAGTAACATCCGAGCGCCTTGATCCAATTTTCTACAAGCTGTTTTAACGTACAGGAGTAAAGCCATAAACAGTAAATCTGTAATTTAACTCGTTTGTAACAGGTTACAATTGACTTGTTGTGGTCGCATGATTGAATCGTTTTTATCATGAAATGTAACCATTTTTTTTTACATTGAACTGCAAGTATCAATCGTGAGTATATGTTTGGTTTTTTTTTTTATTTTATAAAATTAGGAGTTTTTCTTGTATCTCATTGTAATTTTTTTTTATTGTCTGATTTACAATTGACTTCCTTTCGTTTAAACGACTTGTGAATATAGAGTCACAGTTCGAGGCGCTCTTGAATAATAAAATGGACTTGTGTGACTTACATTAATTTTAATCTGGACAACTTTACCTGTGGCCAAAAGACCGATCCGTGGCAATTTTGAAGAATTAGAAGCGGCGGTCGTTGTTTTCAGTGAGCTATTTATAAGAAGTTCTACTCAGAAGATTTTGATAAGAATGTCAAAAGATACCTAACCTGAAAGTGACTTCTACTATTCCCTTAATGATTGAGAACGAATGTTAAACAAACGATCGCGTGACTTTCAAATCGACGGGATTCCCCCATCTTTACAAAACGTCACATCTCATTTGTGAACTATCTCATTTCCAGTTGCCAGCGGCGCAGAATTCAACTAAAGTAAAACTGCAACTTGGTAAGAAATTCACCAAGTATACTGGTCATACATGTGTTAATGACAACGATGGAATTGCTAAAAGGAGTAATGACAATGGTTTTTAGAAGAACAATTTTTTTTATTATTAACTTGTTGCATGCGTGTACACAGAAACGAACTTCTCTAATGTACCGGTAGAATAAAGCTAATTACGTTCGTCGCTTACCGCCCGCGGAATACCGGCACTAACTCCCTGCTCGTTAAAATCAGTCAGCGGGTCTCTCAGAGTATCCTGAAGGGTAATTACTGCTTTTGAAAGTTATTAAAAGATGGCGCATTCAGTTCATTTACTTAAACTGTTTCGGTACTACTTGTTTTTACATGGGCGTGGGACAAAGGAAAATTCCGTGCCTTGCCCCAAAGAGGACTCGAACTCTGTCTCGTCGATTTTAACCATCGAATGCTCTCCTACAGAGCTGGAGGGAGCTCAGTGGTGAGCTGGATCCTAACTAGGTTCATTGCGGATACTAAAGCGGAGGTCTTATATAAAGAAATTCTGTTGCTTTTGTGAATGTTCTTTAACTGTGGTTAATTTTTATGGCTGAGCTGATTTGGAAGATGCCTGACAATAGGTAACAAGAATTTTCGATATTTACTCAGATCGTCGTTTCTGAAACGAAAAATGTACTCTAACACTCATGCGTAATGTTTCCGAGCATTGACTTATCGACTGGGCTCAACAAGTTCTTATTAACCCATCGATTCCCCAGCAAAGTGTTTATACAATTATCCTACTTCTACTTAAGAGAATTGCAGTTTTCCAGCCACCAGAATTGAAGCTGGACTGAAACACATAACCAGAGTTTTAGATTTTGGAATTAAAAAGGAAGGAAAATAGTATTCGACAACGAAGTTAGCGATCTCAGAACTAAACACCAACAGTATTCACCAACGAAGTTGGCGATCTCATGACTTAACGCTAAAATTATTCAACCAAAAACTTCAAGAAAGAAAGAAACAAACAAACAACAGAATGCCAAGGCAGGAAACCTTACACTGGTTCAATGAATATATAAAGTTCATATATTTTGAACTGCGGTTGTAGATACGTATGATGCACGATCCTCGCAGTAGAGAGCGCATATATTCATTGTATCTGATTTATCATCACGGGTTTATTACGAATCAACTTAACAACCTGCTCCCAGTTGGCTTGTTAGCTCAATTGGTAGAGCGCTGCACTAGTATCGCAGAGGTCAGTGGTTCGAATCCGGTACAGGCCTGACTATTTTTTTTTTCAGGTCTGATTTTCGCTATTGCATAAATAGCGCTCTCTACTGCGAGGATCGTGCATCATACGCACAAACCTAACACTTTGGTGTCAAGAGTATTTAATGAGTTGTGGGCTGCAATTTCAACCTATCAATTCTTCCGAATATTGTGTTTACACAAGTCTTCTTATTCTAATTGAGAGGATTGCCATGATTTATCATTTTATGAACCCCACCTTATGAACCCCATTTTATGAAGGGAAATATTTTCAACACATTTTTGTTATCATTTCAGTTGAGGAACAACTAAATGAATGCTGTCCTTACGGAAATTGTGGCCCGTTTGATCGGGACCGCCCGCGGGACACCTCGATTGTGCGGGAAGAGTGGAATGAAGGGTGTGTACTTCTTTCACGCTGGATACTAGAGGAAATTCAACACTGCGCAAGCGTGGAATTATGCTCGGGGTTCCACCAACATTACGGCACAATGGACTTTACTTACTCCTCTGTTAAGGTCACGAACGAACTTTGCACGTCCCAGTCAAAGTTAGAAAAATTGTCTGTATTGAACGTGGTGAATGTCATAGTGGTAAACTGAGAGGGTTGCATTTAAGACAATGCGTTTTAAATCCATTGAGATCCTCCCTTGTCAGTCTCTAGGTGTACTTTTGCCGTTGTGTATTTAAGTAATACTGAGACTGCATGTTCTATCTGTTTACTGGTGGGATATCAATTAGTTGATCAATTTCTCCCAACTAACCTGATAGGAATTGTATGGAAAACAGTAAGGAGAATTGCCACTGAGATCTTGGGAGTGAAAAAGATCAAAGTTGTTGTGTCTTACTGCAGAAAAGTGACACCAATCCTTGGTTAAAACGGCCGACCGAACTTTAATAATCACTACCTAAACTACAGTTACACAATATATCACAACCTCAATATGCATGCAACTTAGCTATATATGTTTACTCTCTGGGACCTCTCATGTCATGTATCTTACACCTAGTGATGGTTCCTATTATTTAAATCCTAATTCATTAACACTATAACATTAATCAAATCCTAGTTCATTAACACTATAACAAAAGAATTACATATCCGTTTTGTTTCCTTTTACAGGAGCTTCGCGAACTTGTTGGACTCTATCACGACGTTCAGCTTCTCTGTCTTGAGTTGCACGTGAAACGGTTTGTCGGTGAAAGGCTGCTGCCTTTATTGGAAAAGATAGATCCATTGGACAGGTGAGACAAAAACTAAAAGTCAAAACATCATTTTCATTTACATCAAATATCGATGTAAATATTTCGATAAAGTTTGCTTCAAAAGACAAGATAATTCAATTGAAACGTAGTACTAGTTAAATGAGATTACGGCTTCAAGTTCTAACAAAGGTCGAAGAGAGACAACGAAGTTATCGATTTGTGTGGTTTAGATCATTGTCATATTCCGACCACCAAGCACTTTTTAGAAAACTAAGAGAATCCGTACGTTTGTACAGTGCGCAAAGTTTAAATCTCAAAACCGGTAAAAAACGCCATACATGTTTATTTTTCGTTCAGATCACTACTTAAAATGTCTTTTGTGATTGATGGATTTTATACTGAGAAAAATAGACAGATAGATAGGTAAATGAATAAAGTGAATGAAACATAAATAGATAAATAGATGTATAGTACGGCTTTTAGCAGGGAGGTGTTCGGTAAACATGGGCATGAAAAGTGCCGTGAGCTGGATAACGGTTTCGAAAGATTTGGGCCCGGCCTTTCATCCGTGAAATATAAGCTCGTTGAATAATAAAACAGTTAACCAAAAAAGTTGAAATGACCTTCATTTCAGTCCAATACGACTTTGAAATCAATCTTTTTCTTTTTTTTTTCCTTACCTTTTTTTTTCTCAGTGAATTCCTTCGTGTGTATCGTGTGGTTCATGGTCTTCTTTGTGGAGGTGTATGGTGGCCGAGAACTGCCAATAGAAAAATCCGCATTTTTGAAAGAAAATTGTTTTCTTTTTTATTTTGATTTACATTTTTTTTTTTATTTTTCAATTTATTTTTTTATTTTTAAAATAGAGTGAAAGTAAAATAAAATAAAACCAAAGTAAAATAAAATAAAACCAAAGTAAAATAAAATAAAACCAAAGTAAAATAAAATAAAACCAAAGTAAAATAAAATAAAACCAAAGTAAAATAAAATAAAACCAAAGTAAAATAAAATGAAATTATTCGACCCAGCCGAGAGCTGCCACTACCAGCATGCATTGCGTGCGTTACTGTCACACGCTCGAGTTCATCATGGCCGATGCATGGAAGAGGCTCAATGAAAAAGTTAAAGCAAAGCGTACCAAAAAAAACCAGCCCAAGGACCATCGAAGGAAAGATGAACTGACAGTTCAACGTTTGTCAGCAGAAGTTTCTGGAAAGGCCCAAAAGTATACAAGGATTGGGCCAAGAGAGTTTGTTCTCTTCGACGAAACGGAGGAATTGACCATTGGTAATATCAAGAGCGCTTGTGAGAGGCATTTTCTACAAAAAATCGGAAAGAATCTCGTATGTGATATCTTAGCAGGAGAACAGGGCCCATCGTGCAAGACTCTTGCCCAAATACCGGACTTAAAGGTTGTATACGCCCGCTTCATTCCAGATCCAGCTGATGAAGGCGATGTCAACAGCACCCAGAATTCCACGAGAAAGAGGAAGGACGCAACTGGAGAGTCCTCGACTTATACCGAATTTAATCCTCCGCCGTCAAAATCAAGGTCAAGCCCCAGTAAACTTATGCATTCGAGACAGAAATTACCCACACAAGCAGCGGGCACAAAAAGTACGTATTACCCTCGAAGTTTATCAATTTCTGACATGATCAAACTTGGCAAAATCAGCACAAATAACGCCACTACTATTGTGAGAATTTTCAGATTCGATATGGAAGTTTTGTCGTGGTCCAAAGTTCCAACCACTGTCGAGTTCTATGAGGATAAAGAGGCAATCGGAACTGGTGGATTCCGTAAAGCATTCAAAGCAACATCCAAACGTCCAGAATTTGTTGCGACAACGTGGGTGATAAAGCACTATCTACCAAGTGCTTTAAAGTGCATCTCGGATACCGGTCAAACTATCGAGCAACACAACCGCAAGGTTGTTCAGATGCATCTCCTAGCTAGGAATTTTGCTTCGCAACTTGAGGCAGAAATCAAGGAGGAAAGCGAGGTTTTTGGAACTGCATTTAGATATAGAAAGATCTTTCATGGAGAAACAGACGAGGGGGAGTATGTTACAGTCGAAGAATTTATCCCTGGCCAGTTTAAGAAGTACGTAAACAACACTGGCCAAACCTGTGTCGATCCTACAGATGAGATGGCCCAGAAGGCAGAGTGTTTGACACACTTCACGTATGAGAGATCAAAGAAAAAACTTATGCTAGTTGACATCCAGGGAAGTGGATATGACTTATTTGACCCAGAAATTGCTTCTACAGATTTACTGGACGAGGGTGACAAGCAATACCTGTATTGTACTGGAAATCTTTCCAAAGTAGCAATTTCAACATTTGTGAAAGAGCACACTTGTAGTTTGTTCTGTAACTTGCTTGGCCTACCAGCAATAGAAAATTAAGGGGCAACTCAAGCTGCTATAAAATTGTGAACATTGAGACATTGTTGACAAAACTTGATACACTGTTTACAAAATAGCTAGTTCACATAAAATCCCATGGTTACATATCATAATTTACGGGGCAGTCATAATTTGTTTCCAGGGGTGGGCTGCAGGATTGTGATATTAACCAACCTTGTTGTTGCTGAATTCACCCTCAAGCAGATATGTTTTCATGTACCCCAATTTAGGACACCAAAACACCTGCTCTTGTTAATGTTTCTCCTCAACCCACCATGTGAGGATTGATGGTTAAAATTTGTATTATTTGTATTAGTAAGGTGCATAGTTTTTCTTGCTTCTGCTGCCCTTTCGATGTTACTGTTATTGCCATCAGTGTTATTGTTCGTTCCAGTTTATTTCCACAAAGGTTATGGATATCATGTTCAGATACATTATCATTCGATGAATTTGTTGTTTATGGCTGCACAAAGTTCATAGTAACAAAATGGAGGATGTGGGAGAAAACATGCTGCTTTCACTATAAAAATAGAGTCAAGGGCATAACACCATGGATAAACAGTGGAGTTATTACAAAGAAAAATTTCTCTTTAGGAAAAGAAATGCTTCCTTGCAATCAGCAGGTTTCAAATGGTCAGTGTCAATGATTCGTTCACACTATGCTCTGAACTCAGGGGCGAGAAAGTCATCATCAACAGTAAGGATGCCTGACTGGACAGCAGCTTCTTTTAGTTGATCATCAGTTACTTGAAGACCTGCACATTGCCAATAGAAAACAATCTTAGCATTCATCATCTAGTGTGACTGGCAGTGTCAGCACCACATTAGGTTTTTAAAGATATGCGACTTTCAGGCCCAAGGATTTTAGCAACAAATAATTTCCTTCTGGGCAATAAAATTATGCCTTGAAATTTCTACAAATAAATTATCATTGGTTGATTGTTGAAGCATTATAACTATGCCATAGTTCACTTTGAATAAAACAGAAATATCCCAAAACCAGTTTTGACAAAACCTTATAATTTTTTTACCGCATTCTTCAAGCCCATATTTCTGAGGAAAACTGTAAATATGGTTTGGGACCCCATCTGGTAAAACTGTGTCCTTCTGGGCTCTGATCCTGTGGGAATTCCACACCATCTCCTTGAATGTATCTAGCTCTCTCTGAACCACAGGAACCATAATAAAAGAAAGAAGCTTCCTATGTAGGAAAACAAAATAAGCAAAGGTAACAAACACGTTGGTGTATAGGTAGTTTCAATTACAATATATAAGCCAGCAAGTTTTTTTTTTTTTTTGGGGGGGGGGGGGGGTTCCCTAACTAAAATTTTTCCTGGGCCCCCTCAACCATATCTATTTGACTCGAGTATATATAAGCTTTAGGGGGAGGGGATGTGTTATTGCATTCATACAGAAATTAATTAATTTGCTATAAAAAATGTATGTATATTAACTTTAGGCAAAATAATGTTTATGTTGATTGAGCTTTCAATCACCCACGTGCCATGCCCTAGCAAAACTGCAACATATTCTAAAACAATAACTCAATGTCACTTTTGGAGTTTAAAAACAAACCTTGAAATGAATAGCCTGTGTATGTGTGCGTGTGGGCGGAGGTGGAGGGGGGAGACTTGCCCATTCTCACCTGTCAATATCATCATGTGGGTCATAATGCCCTTGATCTTTAAGCCATCTTAACTGACTTTTGAAAAAATTTTCCATTCTTTCGTGTAATTCTTTCCACCATCTTTCGATCTAGAGGAAAACGTTTTTTTAAATGACATTTTGTGAAATGTGCATTTGCCGGAAATCAGATGATAGGGTGGATTAAAATATTACTTGTTACTGAGGAAATGATTAAATAACAAACAACAATAATACTTTTCCTGGCACTCAAATAAAGTCACCGAAAGACTCGTTGACTAATTTGGCACACTCACATAATATAATTAGACAGCACTTGAGAGATGAGCTTACTTACTTGGTTTGAAGTTGATGGACCATACAAAATTGTGTCTGCAGGATCCACAACGTCAGTGTGATGTCTACGAAGAAAGGCATGAATTGTGGCCATGGTGCCTGTTTCTGTACCTTTGTCGATTCTGATCATTGCAGGAATTACCTTGGTCTCCATTATATGCTCCAAGTACCAACGACCAATCAATTGCGGGTCACAGTTCTTATTCCAAACTCGCAACCATAGCAGCTTTCTGCTGGCTGTATCTAAGCAGCCATAAATAGCAATCGGAAAAGTGGAATTTTGGAAACCCATTAATTTATCATGACCGTCCAGGGAGTGGACCCAGTTTGGTCCTTTCGAAGAGAAGTTTCCTTTCTTTCGCCTTGCCTTCTTAGCTCCAACGCCTCCGCGAGCAGCAAGTCCATCGGGGTAAAGATCAGACATCACATCGTAAACTTGATCTCGCGTAACTAACAAGTCATATTTTTGTCTTATTTTCTTGTGCATGCTTCTATATCCCAATAGCTTTCCTGGTCCTTCCAATTCCTTTTTAACAGCCTCTTTAACATCTTCAACCGAAACAGTGTCATCCCTGTAATAAACTTCGAAATGGCGTAAACGTCTGTCGAGTGTTCGGATACTCCAGGCGTATTGAGGAAAGTCTCTCCGTAAAAAATCGATCGCTTCTTCGCGTTTGAGGCCTTGTTTGACATACTTCTGCAGTGCACCTTTAAGGGGATCGTCTTCTTTCCACGATGAAACCCTGCTATCCGCCATTTTCGAGAACAGCCCGGGAGAACAGTCCCTATATTCCCGCCATTTTGGATCTTTACGATGCACGCAATGCATGCTGGTAGTGGCAGCTCTCGGCTGGGTCGAATAATTTCATTTTATTTTACTTTGGTTTTATTTTATTTTACTTTGGTTTTATTTTATTTTACTTTGGTTTTATTTTATTTTATTTTTATTTCAATTGATTTTACTTTCACTCTATTTTTAAAAATAAAAAAATAAATTGAAAAATAAAAAAAAATGTAAATCAAAATAAAAAAGAAAACAATTTTCTTTCAAAAATGCGGATTTTTCTATTGGCAGTTCTCGGCCACCATAGAGGTGGCAAAGTTTTTCCAGTCATGGTCCTCGATCATATCTGATGGGCTTAAGCTAACTTTCATTCAACATTTCTCTTCGCAGCAAATCCGGATAACTGCTCGTCTGGGAGTATCGCACGCTCGTCTTGGGCTATCTCACAAGCGGCGAGATAGCCAGGGCCGAGTCTGTGACTTTTCTGTGGCTATATTCTTGATAAATAACTTCATCGACAGGTTGATAGTTCCATTCGCGACCTGTACTTTGTAGAGGATCGTAGCAAAAAGACTCCGCTGTAAATTTAGGTTCTTCTAGGTTGTAATGCTCTGTCACGTACTCGCGTTAAACTGTACACAATATGACCAAAGACCTCAATCAGTGTGTTGCTATTCATGGCGCTCTTGTTCGATAGACAATGATCAGAAAGGCAGAACTCTATCACTCTTGAATAAGCTGTTCCTTTCCTTTCGTAACCTTTTGTGTTCTTTGTGGATTTTACGGTTTCGAGCCTGTTGGAGTAAGAGCAAGGTTCTGAATTAGACTAAACAAGACAAGATCAAAGAACAAGTTGTTATGCTGCATCGATGGTCTAGTGAAACACCATTTATGATCAACTATAAGTAGATAAAGGGAGAAAAACCTTGAAATACAACGGGCCGTAAGGACTTGACTGAACTTGGCGATGATGTGGGAACATGCAGAAGGGTGTAGAATGACTGCAAAACCCTTTTAGCCAGCTGAAAAGCATCCTGATGTGAATGATGTGGGAACATGTAAAGGGGTGTTATGCACTTGTTAAGAGCGTGGAACAAAGGAAAATATAACCGTTCTGCGAGATTTCAAAACCCCCAAACAACCAAGCATGAAGTACATGTTTGAGATGTATATTTTGAATTGGTCCTTAGGTATTGAAACTTGTTGGCCTTGTGTGCAGTAATTTCCTTCTGACGTAAAGCAGTATCAAACCTGATACAACAGTAGATAGTTTCAAACCCGATGATAAATATTATAATCAGATACAACGAAATATATAAAGTTCATATATTTTGAACTGCGGTATTAGATACGTATGATGCACGATCCTCGCAGTAGATAGCGCTATTTAAGCAATAGCGAAAATCAGACCTGAAAAAGATCAGGCCACTGATCACTGACCTGTGCGATACTAGTGCAGCGCTCTACCACTTGAGCTAACAAGCCAACTGGGAGCAGGCCGTTAAGTTGATTCGTAATAAACCCGTGAAAGTGATAAATCAGATACAAAGAAATATATAAAGTTCATATATTTTGAACTGCGGTATTAGATACGTATGATGCACGATCCTCGCAGTAGATAGCGCTATTTAAGCATTAAGAAGCCTAAGGAATATTTTTAAATATCTTTTAAGTACCTTCTTGTTATCTACTCCCCCAATTTAGAAATATATATTTTCGATCTTGTCGATTTCCCTCATCAAAAAAGCCAGGCTGAGGCTTAAATCGTACAGATTATGATTCATATGAAATAGTGTTACTAAGACATTTATGAGTTCACCTTGTTTGAACTTTTATCTTAATTACCACTTAGATGTACCTGGATGACCACTTCAACATAAAATCCACGGAGTGTGAATGCCCAAAGGGAAAATTCAAATGCAGTCACGCGGCTGCTCTTTTTATAAACGGGATTCTCAACTTAAGCCGCACAGATATTGAATGTCAGTGGAGGAAAAAGAAGTCTAATACCTCCCTGTCTTTACAGGCAGTCGAAGAACTGTTCCCTCTGCCAAAGAATTATGTGGCGATTACTCGATTTCCCAACACAGAAGATCGTCAGGCACTATATGGAAGCTTTAAGGCATATGGGAGGTTCACTGGTCTTTGCTGGCTCATGAGCCCAGAGCCTGCTCCCCAAGCCAAATCGCCTGTGCCAACAATTGAAGAAATCATCTACTCAGAGGAGTTTATCCAAACAAGAGGTGCACAGCAACAATTCGACTGTTTGGTTCGGAAAGCCAAACTCACAGAAGCAGATATCCTGTTAGTAAGTCAGATAACTGTGGGCCAACGAGACAAGCCAGCCTGGCATCTTGCAAGAAGGGGACGGCTTACAGCAAGCAATTTTGGATCCGTTCTGCATGCCAAAAGAGTGACCCCTTCACTTCTCAAACGGCTCCTTGGAGAGTATGACATATCAAGAGTTAAGGCAGTACAATGGGGGGTAAACAACGGGGCAGAAGCGATTAAGGCATTTACCAATTTAACTGCAAAAACTGTACAGGAAACTGGGTTATGGCTGGATGGCTCTGGGATTCTTGGTGCTTCCCCAGATGGAATTGTGGATGAAGACTCTGTTTTGGAGGTCAAGTGTCCCTACACCGAAAGGAATATGACAATGGAAGAGGCAGTGAATACCTCCCCCAATTTCTGCTTGAAAAAAACTGAAAGTGGTCAGTATGCTTTAAAGGAAGAACATGTCTACTGGCATCAGGTCCAAGGGGAGATACATTTTGCTCAAAGGAAGTTTTGCTATTTTGTTGTGTGGACATCTAAAGATGTAGTTGTTTTGAAAATAGCAAAGGATGAAGGCTGGAGTGGAAATATTTCTAAGCTAACTCAGTTTTATTTCTAACACCTCTTCCCAAAGGTTGTAGAGAGACGATTATAGATTTACAGATCTATTACTGCATGTAATTATTTTTTAAGAAATAATAATTTTCAGGAATCATTAGGAGCCCTTTGGTGTTTAGTCTTCACTGATGGCATGTTGTTGTGGAATTTCTTGAGATAGGGAGGCCTTTCAGATGGAGAGTATTGGGAGCTCAGGTTTACTTTTAAGTTCACTCTAGTAACTTTACGAAATTAACACAGATCTTCAAATCCCAACAGGGCTCTCCTGGTTTACTCAAACTAACTTTAGAAACCTCTGCTTGAAATATTTGCACACATGTTACAGTTTTTGCACTTCATTGTTTTACAGTTGAGCTGTACTGCTCTGTTGTAGTGAACTGTTCAACAATGATAGCAGATTTACTTTTTGAATAAAACAAACAGATCAACATGTATTTTACAAAGTATTCAATTTTCCTTATATGAAAAATAATTAGTTCATTAATCAAATTCATATCCTTTACAGCCCTCTTTGATCAGTGGAAACTGCAGATTAACAAGTGAAGCACAGAGTTGAAATATGATATCTGCATGACAACGTAAATATGAGGGAATAAAAGTTAAAATCTTGAAATCTTTGAGCCTAGCATTTGCCCTCTCAACATGAATTCTGCATTTTGCTATAACTTTTGTTGCCCTTGCTTCACTCTCAGTGAATGTACCATTGTTTAAAAAAGGTGGTATATTTACTGAAACACCATTTGGTACAAGATCCTGTATAACAAAACCTTTGTCTGCTAAGACCATATCTCCAGCAGTAAGGTGATTTAAAAATCCCGATTTCTGCACAATTGCTTTGTCAGATATTGACCCTGGATAAAGTTTGCTGACATAAGTAATAACACCATTTGGCACTACACCCACAATAACCTTGAAGGAATGCATTCCCCTATAATTTGAATAGATAGCATTCTGCTGGCTCATAAGCCCAGGTGTGGCAATCTCTATATCTGTACAATTGATTTCCATCATTGAGTCAAATGTTGGCTCGTGGCTTCTAGGGAACTGATTTTGAAGTTGGAGTACAAGAAAAAGGAGTCTAAAAATCGGTAAGATTTATATAAGCTTAAACAGTTTCATATCAAAGATGGCGACGCCACAACCGCAATAAATTGCGTAAGCATACTTTTCTCCTGGACAGAAAAAGTATTGAAATAAAACTCTTACTAACCTCAGTAGGAGAATCCATCTTCTGTATTCCTTCAGCTTTTTTTCCTTGCTAGGGAATCCGAAGAAGCTACACTTGTGACTTTCCGAGTGATGGTTGCAATCAGGCGCAAAGCAGTGCACCATTTTCATCATTTCGATCGCCTTCGTTTCTCAGTTTTAGATTTATGTGACCTACAGCGTTAATAACAATGTAACTGAACCTTATTCTAAGCTTCTTTGAACCGTTCCAAACGATGATTACACACTTGACCTGAGCAACGCATAGGTTATCAGCAGGACGCGCTCGATTGTTTAGAACAGAAATTTTAGCCCCATGGCAACGTGACGTCACACTTTAGGACTCTATTCATGATTACCCAGTTGGAACTGAAAGATTCTTTCGAAGAATCTTTCGATTTCCAAATTTATATTGTTGTCAATCGAACAGTCCCCCATCGCAGCAGAGGCCGGATTTTCAACTTCTTTTTTAGCTTGTCTCAAATGTCTAGCAGTACTTTCATAGCTGAGGCATTTGGCAATATCGTGTTCAGTTTCACTCGAGGTGTAACAGAGCATTTTAACCCAGAGGAACCTGAAATTACGGCGCAGAATTTTACTCCTCTACTAAACAATGGACGCGAGTGGTTTCACCAAACTGTCGATGAGGTCATTTATCAGCAATACAGCTACAGAGAAGCCACGACTCAGGACTATCTGCCTTCCACTGATATCCAAGCAAGGCTTTTCGACGCCTCTTCAATAGAGAACCTAGAAGGATTAGACAATCAGACAGAAGAAGATGAAGCAATGGCTTGGAAGCGACTCAGGCCGTCCGTTGCTCTTTCAGTTTGTCAATCAATGTACATTGGAGCTTTGATTTCCCTTTTAACAGCTACCTTTGTAGGTTCTGCGTTCATACTGACATCGTACATATGTTATGAGACTGTAAACAACTGCCAGTTCTACCCAAAGAATTTAATTCCAATAAGAGTACAGTGGATGAGATCGCTCTCGGATATCATTGCCTGTGCCTTCCTTTACATTTGGTTCTTGGTCTACTTGCTATTTCTTTTCCGCCCTTATCAGTTAAAAGGAGTGAAAAGAAAACTTTTTTTAGTTTGTTGTGTGACGTACTGCTTGGATTCATTTTACCGATTGGGTCTTCAAGTGCTGAATGTATCTCATTCCAGTCTATCTTCAGTACAGAAAATTCCTATAAATATTTTGTTCGTCACGAACGATTGCGTCCAGGCCTATTTATTGACTAAACATTTTCGCCTAACAACGAATAAACGACGGCTCGTTTTCTTCCTTCAACTGATAGTACCTGCTTATTTTTGTTTATTTCTTGCCATTCCTGTGGCATCGTTGGTTTATCCGGCATACAATAAACAAAACGACGAAGGGAAATTACTGATCGCCCTATTTTCTCCTCTCATTGGAGTCGTACTCAAAGTCATCTCACGAGTCTTTGTTCAGCGGTTATACAATATTACCCATCCGGGATACTCGTATGTCTTGCTGGCGCCGTTGTATTGCGCCTCAGCGGTTATGTTCCGCGTTTTACAAGCGGAACTAGATAGTTTGAAGTCCATCGTTATACTTGGGATCATTCACGGCGCTGCAGAGGTCATGGAAAGAAGCACCATGGTTGCAATTGATCATCTCTCTCATACGGTCTTGAAAAGAGGACCATCTCCTTGGGGAAGCTTTCGCACTCCTCGCCGTGAGAGGCTGATGGCTGATGTCGTCATCATGAGCATGTTATATGAATCTATTGCTATAGTGTCTGTAAACGGCGTTTTGTACTTGTATCAAATGATTTATTTGAAAAACGAAACCTTTGTTAACTTACTAAAGTATTTTGCCATTTTCACTTCTGTTCCACTGGTCATCGAGTGTTTTTTCATCACCCTGTCGATTATGATCGCGACACGCTATCAGAATATGCCTATTATGGCAATATGGAAAAGACGATGGAAAAGACATATTGTTCTAGCAATTATTACATCAGTATCGATAGCTAATTGGGCCAGCACGAACCTTTTAGGGGTTGTTCATCAGCGCTTTGCTGAAGATTCGACAAATCAGCCTTGTAAAATGCCGTTTACTTAAGTTGACACATGATTACTTCCTTAGCTTCTTCAAAGTAGCGTACTTTGTAGGATATTTTGTAGATACATTTGTTGTTCTTATTGTTGTTTTTTTTGTTTTGTTTTTGTTTTTGCCGCTATTTTTATATTCTTGACTGTATGCTACTTGAACTAGTTATGTCAAAAGCTTCATGTTTGAAAACATAAAGCGAAATGGGCAAATCTTTGAGTTCGGTCATCCAGTAAAGGAAAAGGTTATCTACTTGTCATGATATTTGATTGGGTCTTCATGTAAAACCGTGATAATGACTGCCACGCCGTTTAAGTCAGCCAAAAGAGGTTTCAAAATAATTTTTGAGAATAATGTCAATCCAACTAGAGGATTGGAGCTTCTTGTCGCTAAATATTGGCACGTACCGTTCCTTAAGGAGTGGTTTTTGTCCAAATTTACCCCTCAAACAGGATGTCTATTTTACCCGTTTGGATCTGAAATAGGGTTGATTTCCACATTACCTGGACGCGGTGTCATGAATGGTGAATAGAGAACAACGAGCAGAAATTGTTGATGTTATTTAGCAACAGAAATTGTGACTTATTAAGCAAAACGCTGTGAAATTTTTGCTTATGTATTATTTTGCACACGTTCTCATCCTACCAATTAAAAGCAGCCGTTATACATGTTGTATTGTCACTTAAAATTAGCTTGCAGTGATGGCGAGTTAACGTTAATAAGATGCGCACGATCGTTTATTCAACCGGCCATATTAACTGATTTGGAGTTAGAGTCGAGGATAGGAGTGCTCCTTATTTATTCACAGTCGCCCATCCCCTTGGTACAAATTTCTTTCCCCCCAGCCTTGTGAATTTGTTTCAGTTATAGTGGAAACTCCATTCAGAATACATCGTCAGGATTTATGGAGACGAGGAAACTTATCTAATCAGGGGTTCAAGTTGAATAAAAAAAAAAAAAAATAGATGCAAAGGCTCTAGCAGTGTATAGTATTTTTCAGTCAGGACTAGGCGGTGGTATACCTCGAATGGACTTTTAAGTTGAGTGATTGGAATCGTTCAGTTGATTAACTGTACCTGTACGTAACGTTAAGATAGTCAATTATCATTTTTATACGCAAGAACACAGAAAAAAAAAGAATTAAGAGGTTTGAAAAACACAAACATGGTAACAATGAGATGATTAAAGATTAATGTTTATGAATTTCAATATAAAGAGAGGCTTCTTGTTTTCGAATGATAAATTTGAAAGCTCTGGAAGGATAGCCGAGGATAAAGCGGGACGGACGGAGTCCGAACTGTACAGTAAAAACCCAAAAATGACTTCTTACTTCCGCCAGGAGAAAACAAGAGGAAATAATCTAAATATTAGGGAAGATGTAAAATTTTTCCATTTATGCCTTTTTGGAATGCATTTAACACAGTTGCATTACAAAAATCAGCGGAGCCTAACCAAGAATTTCGCGTAATGTTACGTCATGATAACATTTGTCATATAGTATTTCTTATTAATTAATGTATCGCATACGTTTCATATGACTGTAAAATCATTGTATCTTTTACGATAATCACTGAGTTTCATTTTTAAACGAACTTTTTACGTAAAAGATTCGGCAACTGACTTAAGTTAAAGGAACTTTTTCCGAAGCATCTGCGTGACGTGTTATTATGGTATAGTTGGAGATTGACTACATTGAGCATTACTGAGCGTTACTGGGCACTAGCATCAGTAAACATGAAAATTTTCGGTTTCCCTCCGTAATCGATTTCCGTGTCGAAATGAAGCGGGGAAAAAACTTCTTAACTCGATTTGCAATTTTAGTTATGTTTGCTTGTTTCATGTACCCAAGTTTACTTTATAAGTCAATAACATCGTCTACAAGGGACGAAATCAGTTCAGAACACCGGGGCTCCGCTCGGGTGATCCGTTCGGTTGAATTTGATGAGACCGAAACAACTGGAAGAGTGCAATTAGAAGCAACTTCGACATCGCCACAAAATTGCGTCAAACCCTCCATAGACGACTTTCCAAACGATTTTATGACCCAGTATCAGCGACAGAAGCAAGGTGGTGTTGTAATTCATTTTCTACTGGCCATTTATATGTTTGGAGCGCTGGCCTCGGTATGCGACGATTATTTCGTACCCTCGCTGGAACAGATCACGAACAAGCTTCACATGGACTCTGATGTTGCTGGTGCGACTTTTATGGCAGCTGGAAGCTCTGCCCCTGAACTGTTCACCTCGATAATCGGTGTTTTTATTACCAAGAGCGACATCGGCCTTGGAACGATAGTCGGGTCTGCAGTTTTTAATATCTTATTTATTGTGGCCGTGTGTGGTTTGTTTGCCGGCACCGTCCTGCGATTGACTCCTTGGCCTCTGCTACGTGATTCATTCTGTTATCTGTTGAGTATTGCCGCTCTTATTGCGATCTCATACGACCAAAATGTCTACTGGTATGAAGCAATAGTGCTGGTGATTATGTACCTGCTGTATGTTATTATCATGTACTTTGACAAAACCCTTGAAAAGTGTTTTGAGAGATGGACGGGGATGGTCAAAGTGACCACAGATGTTGCGGGAAAGAAGAGACGCGGAGATGAACAAAGATCACTACTGAAAGAAGAGGACGAACATGAGGAAACTGCTTCGGCCGCTGGAGAACAAGAAGAGGTCATGATCGTCAACGAGAATGATGATTCTCCATTTACAGTGCCTCCAGGCCTGTTTGCCCGCGTTCTTTGGATCCTTGCGTTACCAGTCACATGTTTGTTTTACGTGACGATACCTGACTGTCGCAAGGAACGGTGGGAACAGTGGTATCTGGTCTCATTCTTTTTATCGGTGATGTGGATTGCCATACTCTCCTATATTTTAGTTTGGATGGTGTCAATCATCGGCTTCACCCTGGGTATACCAGATGTCATCATGGGCCTGACATTCCTGGCTGCAGGTAGCAGTGTACCAGATGGTATATCGAGCCTGATTGTTGCTCGCCAAGGAGATGGTGACATGGCTGTCTCTAACACAATAGGTAGCAATGTGTTTGACATTTTACTCTGCCTTGGACTACCTTGGTTGCTGAAGACTACAGCAGTGGACCTTGGAGGCTATGTTGTTGTGTTAAGTGGCAGTATTATTTACACGTCCATTTCTCTCTTTGGAACTGTGTTTGTCACAATCTTTTTAGTAGTGGCAAACAAATGGTATTTGAATAAGTGCCTGGGAATGGCTTTTTTGTTGCTATATATATTGTTCATCACAGTTGCAACTCTTTTTGAGCTTAATCTCTTTGGGAACTATAACATGCCAACCTGTAAGACATAAGAATTACAGATATTACAGCATTTCTATCACAAAAGTATACATAATCCTTTTTCTGGATTAATTGTGATGGAAATAGATTTTTAAATCTAAAACTCTTTTTAAAAGTTTTAACATGAAAATCTATTCATTGAAGCATTTTGTTGTCAAGTTATTGAAAGATCAGTAGAGAGACCAGAGAAAAAAGGAGATTCCAAATATTTGTACTGTTTTTCAAAGTTGAAAAAACTCTTCCAAAATATTTCAATTTTGAAAATTTACCTCTGTGGAATCCTGTTAAAAAAACATACGTACCCGTTACAAAGAGAGAATGAGAAATTTACCTTTCCCCATGACATGTAAATATAACTTCATTTTGTTTTTTCTGGCATTAACTTTTTTACTTTCAAAACCTAATTATCAAGATTTTTAGATCACCTGGAATGGAATGATGTAGGATCCAGTGTGTAGATATTTCCTGGAAGTCCATACACAACAAAACTCAATAGTTGTTATAGCCATTCAGGTTCTGGAAGTATGGTCATCATGATAGTGTGGTTAGCAAATGAGGATGTTGAATTAAGGAAACCACAGTACTTCTATCTTAATAACATGTTTAAATTTTTTTGATTTGGATTTCTTTTTGGAGTTTTCCCAATAGGTATGATTAATTGGATGGTAAAGGGCCTTGAGGCCAACTGAGGAGATTGTAATTTTTTTATTTTTACTCAATTAGGAGATTGATTTTAGACAATTATTTTCTTTTTTTAATTTGCAATTTAGTAAATTTCAAAGGGGAACATGCGATGTAATGTTTCATTCAAGGCTTTATATTTGGGCCCAAAACCTCCTTCCTCCCCTCCGAAAAAGAAAAATAAATAGATGTAAACCTTGGATTCAACATTACACACAAATGCTTACAGACCATCAAAACTTATAATGTATCCCCACTGTAAGAGTATTGTCCAAACAAATATTTCATATTTAGAATTGTTATGAAATATGAACTTGTAGCGATGAGAAAGACAGCAGCACCTTTTTAAATGTATATGTTATGAAGAGCTATATGTGGTCTTCAGGGATATATAATCAAATGTTGATAAATCAAATACATACTTATTAAATCTTACCAAATCAGTTGAGACAGAATAAATGTTAAAGTATGCCATCACATGTGGCAAATTTTGGTTTGTCTGAGTTTGTGAAATGTTGTTTTGCATTTGATTTTGATCATTTGAAGCAACAGCAGGCGACTGGGTTTTATTTTTTCATCTTGCCTTATCTGTGTAACCCTTGCCCCTTCCAACCTTTGCTGGCCCTTGAGTTTCCTTGCCAAGGAACATGATTTTTAAAATATATCTGTGTATATCACCTGAAGTCTATTGATAGAGAAATTTATATCATGAATCAGAGCTTACTGGCCGGACCAGTCAATTCCTATGAAAACAATTGAGCCATTGTAGAATGTCATTCTCATTAAGCAAGCAAGGTCAGTCAGTTGTAATTATTGTCAAGAGGCGCAAGGCTGGCGAGAGCATGAAGAAGAGAGGACATCACAATGATAACAAATGCAAGATGCAAAGAAAGAACAAGAAATGGTACCTTTGAGAGCAAGGAAAGCAGGACATACCAGTAAGAGCAAAAACCATTAACACCTGTCTATCATCAACCCTTTAGCTCCGATATCAATATGTATATTCTCGACACTGTTCTCCATATGTTTCTTATTTTACTTATTGAGAGAATTTTTTCAAACAACAAGACATCATTTTTGGTGATCATTTCATTTATTCTCATGATCTGTACATTGAATCAGGCAGTGATATTGTCAGGAGAAGTTAGATGTTGGTCACTATTGGGGCTTAAAGGGTCAATCAGCAAAGTATGGAAAAAGGGGATCAGAGACAGATTAATTAAGACTGGGTTACACTAGGTTTCTGATACTTGTTGTGGCAAATTCTCATTTTCTCTACTCATAGGTAAATGAAGGTGAGCCCGCAGTGATCTGGTTATCTGGGCTACACATCCCAGAGTCTTACTTGACAGTCCTTGTGCAAGCCACCTGTCGGTCCACACTGTACACCACAGTGTCCACCACAGTTACTAAATACAGGACTGCAGAGGAGGTCTCAGAGAGGGCACATTCTGGCCGTTTTAAGAGTATACTATACTTGGAAGGTGCCTCTCGGGACCTAGAAGCAGGGTGCTTAAGGAGACCCAAACTGAAGGTTCTTGTTGAGAAGCTCCCTGCCTTGAAAGGGATCCCAATTGAGGGACACAGGATCAAATTACAGGTAGATATGAATGTTCCCCTGTGCGTAGTTGTCTTTGAACTGATAATTAAGTGAATGTTCATCCTCCTTTAAAGGGTTTGTGTCTTTTTTTTTTTTTTAGCGGTGTAAGCTACAGTAGTAACCTAAGAAATTATTAAACTTCACTACTCGGACGACACTCGCGCGCGCTTTTAATGAAAAACAAATCTCCGTATGAGGGCTGCACGCGATGGTGCGAACTGTACCGTAAAAAGCCCTGCGACCCAGTGTGCGGCCCTGCAGGGGAATGGAAAAACAAAGGAAGAAAGGGAAAGAGCAGTGGTCAAATGATGAAATGTTTTTTGGCTAATTTTGGTTTATCGTTTTGACGTGTTCAACCACTCAGCCCACAAGTACATATTTCTTTCAAAGTTTATTGTTTGATTCAGTTGATATTTCATTCAAGGGGGACCCTTCTGAGAAAGGGTGTGTTCCCTGATCAGAGGTGCTCCTTTGATGCTAATTCCAGAAAAAGAATTAAGGACCAAACTTTGTGTTTCTAGAGTAGAGATATCCCCTGAAGAGAGCTTCTCCAAAAGATGTTGCTTCATTTTAATTGTTGTGCCATTCTGAGTCTGTAGTTTTCTGCTGAAGGGCGAAGGTTTAAATGCTGACCTGGCCACTCATGAACACATTCCTTACTGGCATCTGCAAGATGTTTGCCTTACACTCAACTCCGATTGAAAAGCTCCTCGTGTTGAACTGAGAAACACCGCACTGTGTCTTAAATTTGTTTTAATTTCGTGTGTTTTCCAGGGTGGCGAAACGGTAGTATGCCTGATCTTTTATTCTTTTCCAGGTGGTTTAGGTCGCGGTGTAGTTTTAAGGAGCTTACGTCACTAAGCCCAGTATTAAGCTTAAACAATTTAGTGTTAGTGAATGTACTTTTGTAAATAGTACAACAGTTCACACGATCATACCGTTACTCGTGATGTCATTCTCCAAGTTGGAGTTTTTCTTGCATGAAAAAACAAATAAGAATAAAAATAAACTGAAAAATAAATAGTGGTATGAAGAGTGTACTTTATGACGTTTTGCATAATAATAATAATAATAATAATAATAATAATAATAATAATAATATTAAGTAGCACTCTGAACATTGCAAGAACATTTAAACTGGTTACAGCGTAAGAATTTTAATGACGTTATGATTTGGTTTTTATGCACAGGATTTTATGGACATTTTAAGTTTAGGATATTTTAAGAACCGAACAGTAAATCACGAACATTTGAAAAAAAAAAAAAAAACATCTTAGTATTGGGTCAATTGACACTTTTATCGTTTTATATTGATCATTTATATTTAAGTAGTATTAGATATTATTATAGTTAACAGTCCTGTCATGCAGATAGGTTACGAATTTTCGCCCTATCTTGCTTAGCTCACTAGCATCCAAACGTGTATACTGCATAATAATAATAATAAACAGTCTTTAAGGAGGAAGCGCCCGTCACGTCATACGTGGTTTTCAGGGAGGTCCTCCGTTAAAATAAAAAGTATTAAAAGCTAAAATAAGAAATACAATTGTCACAGATCTAAAATGGCGTATATCTAAAGTTTTATCCATCATTTAAACTATTTATCCATTAAGAATCTTGTAAGGTTTTCCTTAAAAATTGTGTATGGCATTGGCCTTCTTAAAAATACTGGGAGGGACATCCATTCATTTATAAAACGGAAGTAGGACACCCTCTTTCCGCATTCCGTTTTAGGTTTAGGCAATCTAGGTAAGTAGCCATTTCTAGTGTTGTAGCCATGTGAACTTCTCAATGTCGATTTAAAACTTTCAAAATGTTGCGGAATGTCTCCTTTGATTGCATTCTCTACGGTGGTACAACGATGAAATAGACGTCTTCCAGCCAGAGGGAGCCAATTCAGTCACTTCAGAGCTTCTGAAGAAGACATCTTGCCTAATTTAATTTTCTTCACAAATATATTAACTTATTTTTGCCTTTGAAAAAAAAGGCTTTCACATCTGTTTTCCTGTGTTATCTTTGATATGCAGTAGGTAAGATATTTCGCCGCGCAAATTCATGCCTGGAATAGGGAGAAGGGGTTCTAGTTTATGGTAATTACTATATGAAATAAACTTCACTCTAGACTGCGGACAATGGATGATGAAATGTGGTTCTCACATGCCAACTCCAATTCGAGAATTTTTAGGGCATTAAGTAACTTAGGGAGCGAGGCAGTTTGTCCCGTTTCCAAGTGAACTCGCAACTCATTTGATGATGGCGGCCAACTGCTGCTTGATAGAGACAGGGAGAAGCCTAATCGAAGCCTGAATTTTTTTGGCCTTACTATCTTTATTTTCTTTACCGATAGTACACTTCTGGGTAAAAATTCGCTCGTGACACTTACCAACAACCTGTTTTCCCCTTACTGCCCTTCATTTTCAGCCGTTTTCACTGTTTTGTAATCGATTCCAGAAAGCTATTTGGAAGCATTGGTCAAAAGATCAGGCTCTAAGGAACATAATGGTATCCTGGCTTTTTATCCATTTGTACCGTAAGAAAATTCCAGTTCTGTGATAGATTAATACTCCACCCTCTACTTTTTTGTGCTTACTTGAAATAGCCTCAAAAGAATCATTGTCAAGGATTTGTCACTATGTCTTCAACCAGGAAATCGATATTCATCTCTTCTACAAATTTTCAGGAAAATCTCTTCGCCAGGTTCAGCGCCACCTCAAATGCTGAAAAAACTAAATGTGTGAGCCAGTCAGTGAAATGAATTTGCTCATTTTTCCCTTTAGATTTTCGAAGACGATATATGTAAGTAAGCTTACGTTTCTGTTAGTCGAGATCTCTGTCCATTAAAAACGCTCGAACGATAACAGATTCCAGTACAACAGTATTCTATGGAGCTAGTTATTGTTTCTGTGAAACTATAGCGCCATTTTTTTTCTTGTGATTGTTTTACTTCCAAATTTAAACATAGAGCGGTTTTGAACTGAGTATCCTTATGGCAAAATCTTTTCTCAAGGAAATGCCTTCCAGCGGTTAATTTTGACCATCGAACACGAAACGCGAAGTGCGGGAAAAAGACTGGGAGGTGGTTGAATCTGATTGGTGGATTAAGTACCTTGCGTCAAGATTGTTTAAGCTAATAATCAGATAAAGTTAATCAGCCGAAGTGTTTCCTGTCACTTCATGCACAACTGTTGTGAGTTTGAAATAAAATCGCTCAGTAATTTGCATTTAAAAGAAGAAATATGTTCCCGCTGGAAACTGAAATATTCATTTGAATAAATCACAGCAAATTAACATCTGAATATTCATCCTCTATCGACAACTAACGAGCATGGTGGACGAGTTCACAACTTTCGAGCGGTTTTTTAGTGGTTTTTCTTCGGCGACGACAGCTCCTTAGTCAGGCTTGTGGACCTAATATTAAGTTCAAGATTTGCACAAGAGAAAGTGGACTTAGGGTTTAAAAAAAGTCAGTCTTGGAACGGTGAACGCGAACACGTGGACCTGGGAAAGTCAAAGCTTTGTTCATTGGGAAATACAGCAGAGGCTCGAAAGGTAACTAATATGAATGTAGAAACGAAACATTTTTCGATAAATGGTCAGTACATTTTACAATTGACTGATATTCTTCGTTGGTGGAAGTTACTTTTGGTTTGATAAGGGGACATAATAATTCGAATTCATTGATGATTTTGGGAGGGGGGGATCGCAAAATGTTTGGAGACCATTCCCTTTGGCTTTTATGAATAGGGAGGCTGAGGTCACTCTAAATTTAAGTCAATTAAGTTAAAACGCTAGAAGCAGAAAGTTGCAGTAGTTGTATAATAACTTCATCATAGATTGATTGTGTTTCTTTATTTTTTGCCACATGATAAGTTTATGATCAAGCTTATACCTGCCCCTCCTCCCTCCCTCCCTCCCTACCCCGGTCAAAATCGATGTTAAAAGGCCAAGTTTTTTCGTCTCGTTCCGTAAAAACGCCAGAAAAAAAAAATAACGTAGGCAATATTTTAGAACAATGTTTGATCTCATGCAAGAGCCTTTGAAACAGTCCCTCCCCTAGTCAAAATCGATGTTAAAAGGCCAAGTTTTTTTCGTCTCGGTCCGTAAAAACGCCAGAAAAAAAAAAAACGTAGGCAATATCTAGAACAATGTTTGATCTCATACAAGAGCCTTTGAAACAGTTGAGGGCCTCGCTGAAAACAGCTATGGCGAGCTGGGCTCCCTCTTTAAATATTTTTTAATAATAGTAATTGCAGTCGCCGTTAGTTTCTTTATATACCTACATGTTGCTAGGAATACATTCTTCTATCAAGCGCAATCCAGGAAAGTTTACCGCGTTTTTAATATTTTCCCATTCAGCTTTTTTTTAACCTTTTCAGTAATCGTTTGACCTAGTGAAACGAAATTTATGTTAAGCCCAAGAAAAGCAACAGCAAAAAATATACGCGCAGTGATTCAAATGATGGAATCTTCCCAATCATGTGAGGCGTTAATTATCGCCCAAATAATCGTCTTTTCCAAAGTGTTTTTGAAATTTTTAAGTTTTGTTTTCTCATCAAACTTTACCGTGAACGCCTTACGGGGTTTCAATAATCAACGCCTTAAATTGTTGCTCAGGAACGTCTGGACGAAAATGTAGGGGGGCTAGTCCCTTCTCGGAAAACCAAAAAGCGTCGACAAAATATAGAAATGTCATGAAGTTCATTTCCTGCTACAAACTCATTAAAATTCTCTTCTCGCTTTCATATGAAAAGGAAAACATTCTCTTGGCCAGCCGTGTTAAATCTTCAGCTGACAAGTAAAAAATATTGAATTCCTAGTTCGTTTTGGAAGGATATTAACGAGTTAAAGATTCGAACTGTATAGCCAGAAATTCATCAGAAATTTTCAGAGGCTCACGATGGTTTTGTCAATTTCGAAACCGATTCTTTAACATCTGTCTCTTAAGAGTGATTAGCATCTAATTTCTCTATACCTTGTCACCTCTGAATGAAAAATTAAGGTCACGAGAATTAAGGAAATGATCACCAACCAAAGGAGCTCGTGATTATTAAACAAATTCTCCTTGTCAGCACTTTAAGAAATGTATAGAGAACAGTATGGAGAATATACATACTGATGTTAAAGTGTTAAGTTTGAAAGTATCCCTCGAGATTAAGTGTAAAAAGGCTATCCAAGTACTTGTTCATGTGTTTTGGGTATTTTTATAACATGTTAGTTTAACATGGCAACATCAAGGCCCCTTAGAAACATCTTTAATTTTATTTTTTTTGTGCTTGTACCAAAAAGGGCACGGTATCCCTTATTTTCATTTATGAATTGCACGGAGCGCATCAATATTTATCATCTGAGAAATTTTGTGCATACGATTGAGAGCCACCTTACATTGACAACAGTTTTAAGGAAACAGACGATTCACCAAAGAAGTGGTCTTTCAAATTAATAAAACTATTCTGAGCCACCTGGGATTGGCAGTGAAATGTTTTTTTTTCATACCGTGGAATTACCGCAGAGGGAAAACAATTGGAGTCATTTGGCTGTATGAAAAGGATTCAATCGACGGGTTCCACGATTATCTATGGTCAATATTCATTATGAAACACATAAGCTGGTTTTCGTATAGTTTCATGGCAATCTTCACGGTACTGAATTCACTGATTTCAAAAAGATTTTTTGAAATTTCAATTCTGTACTCTGATAACAAAACACTAAAAGATTCATTATTAAAATTTATTGACACCTTGAAAGTTTGTAAAACATATAATTTGCATTTTCAGATACTTTTGGGTGAGAATGGTGGGTCTTTCATATACGTCAAGATTCATTTTGCAAAAATCGCAAGGCTACTATAAAACTTACAGTTATAACGGATTTTCGAGGAAAGTTGGGCCAAGATATGTAGCTGGATGAATCAAACTTACGAAAGAAGATATTTGGATTTGTCTCATGGCGTAAAAAAAAAAAAAAAAAAAAAAAGCAAGGAAACAACGCTATCTCTAGTTATGAGGAATATTATAATAGAATTATTTCTGTTTGTTGTCAGACAAAGAAATTTCAACAACCTTCTAAAAGTAGAATATTCCTTCCAACTGGGCTACAGTAGTCTGCATGTACAGGTTACATATTTTTTATCTTCTAAAATTCAACCTATTGATGTGGGTTTGTAGACGCAACCAGTGAATGTGCCACAATGCACAGCTTCTATGGACTTGCGTTTTATATCATATTGAGCAATATGCAGGGAAATTAAAGTAAAGTAGTGTTGAAATTTGCGAATTTTACTTTGTCATTATGATAAAATTCCGGCTTAATCACATCGGAATTCCTTTGCTAGATTATTTGAATGTTAACCTTATTCTGTGTGATACAGAAGTTGATTGTTTTTGTGTGGTTTTTTTTTTTTTTTTTTTTGTAGATTGTTGGATAACAGAAGTCAACCGAATCATTTTCAAACACCTTCGCTTGATGATCTTTCAAGACAAAATAGAAGCTTAAAGCAAAAAATAAATCTTTACTTCAATCTGGCCCTACTTCAAGTTTAAAGCTAAGTTCGTTTCTTCTAGGTTCTTTTTTCTCGCATGGATTGTAATCACAGTTGAAACAAGTAGATGTTGCCCAAAACAATTGCTGAGATTCTGTCTGCAGCTTGAAGAATTTTTCAACACAAAATTCGCTCAGTTACTGTTCGTCAATTTTTTCCCTTGGTAACATTCGTTTAAAATTCTTATTTTCCCGCTAAAAACTTACAAAAATACGGGCGCTTAAAATACGCATGCGCATGCATTTTAGAAGCTCTGTAACATCCGATTAGCATGGCGTAATTTTCCCGCCAATAACTTACAGGTGCCCTAAATACGCATGCGCCGATTTTTTTTTTTTTATCAAGTGTGCTTGAGACTTCATCTCTTATTACTATTATATTTCTGCACTTGTTGTTAATTAATAAAAGTCAATAGACTCAACAATCTCACAGTCTCTTGTGTGATCTTTATTTTATTTCATACAATCATCAGTAATACAAGTGTTTTGTCTTACAATTCTTTAATTAGTCGAGTAATTTCCCATTAAATAATCAAACAGGTGTCAAGAAAATTCGTTTAAATATATAAATATATTTTTAAATATGACTTTTGGCGGGAAAATTTGGATTAATTTGCACAGAGTTTTCCCTGAGAACATTTTCGACAAAAAATTCAAAATGGCTTCCCTTAAATTTTCCGCCAAAATATATGTAAACATCACCTTTTACAAAAAAATGTTCGTACAAAAATTTCGAAATACCCCTTTGATCTAATTTCATAGAGTATTTTTTGGAGGAATAGCTCTCTCACCGAAGTATTTTTCATTTTAAATTTGCTTGCGTATGGTGATAAACACATTCCTACTCTAACGATAAGCAACATAGCAAGCTAACTTTCCTTGCGTCTCGCATATTGGTACGGTTGGTTTCAAATTTCTAATTTTCTTACAATGATCAGAAAATATGTAAGCTTGCCATGTTGCTACTTGCAAGACCTTTTTCAGCCATTTAATTCACTGTTTTTCTTGGACAGGACGAATTTGACGTAAACTGGCTGATATTTCGAACCAAAAAAACGTTTATCGACAATCAAAATAACAATGAAACGCTTTGTACTCTTTGGGCCAGGTTAAACAGTGTTTCCTTTTTGAAAAAATTATCAGATAATTGCCTGGCTCCAGGTATTATTTTTAAGTTATTTCCACAAGATTTTAGTTGAATCAAATTTTATTTCTCAGCGATTCAGATTTTAATCTCCAAAATATCTTACTCTCTAGTGTTACAAAATTGTCGGTTGAAGAGGTCTTTGTACGTAAAAAATTATAAAACCAAATGGCTGGTTCAAAGTAGAGGATTATCAAATAAATTGTCCAATTATTTAAAAGCTCTGAACTTTAAAGTTCGCCGTTAAAATACAGTATCAACCAAACTGGAATAGGTAACTAAAACTGTCGTTTACCAGAAGCTTCTACGCGACAAACATAACTGAAAGTGGCTTCAAAATTCCTCTTTCGCTTGAGTTTGACAGGAAATTTAGTCGCCGTATAATTGGTGTAGTTACTGAGGGCATTCAGACAAGAAAAATCTATCTTAACAGCGTGTTCAGGAGGAAGTCTGTTTGATTTTTTGATGCGGTTTTTGTTAATTGTTTATGCGCTCGAAATGGGCAGCAGTTTCATATTCATAAAAGAACTTGTGATTCCAAAAGGTATTGACCACTTTCATAAATGGCTGCCGGATTAATATTCTTTTGTTTAAATTTAAATTAGCCTTTCTGGCCTCGTTTTCCAGTACAAAATTCAAAAGAATACATCATCTCAAGCGAGGCCAGAAAGGCTAATTCAAATTTAAACAAAAGAATATTAATCCGGCAGCCATTTTTGAAAGTGGTCAATTGTTTCCGTATAAACGATCAATTTTGTGGGCTGTAAATTAAGAAAATTTTTGAGAATCCTCTGAACCAGACACAAATATGGTTTTATATTCTAAACTTTTACATGGGCAAGAGAAGATAAGCAATCGGATCAGTTTCAGTCAGACGTTTTTCTTAGAGATCAAAAAAGCTACCTATCCTTTCATAAAATTGCTATTATTCATTCCATCGATTGGACCCGACGTCATTTGGAACCGTATTTCTGAGATGTGATTGGTCAGTTCAAGTCATTCTGTGCGTTTCGTTGGTAATGCAATGTCGTTAAAAGTCCGGTTGTAGGATGTGGAAATCTATTGCGAGTTGTTTTTCTCGAGGAGTGTCTTACGTCAGTAAGAACATCAAGAGCCGAGGCTCCAATACTGAACTCTCTTTTCTCGTCGCGGTTAGTTTCGCAGGTTTCAGAGGCTTGGCAGTTGGAACATGTGACCTTGTACACCAGTTTTTGTTTGTTATCACAAGAAATGTTGTTATCCCGGCTCATTTTCAACGTTTTTCATTTATGTTTCGTCTTATATAGTGAACTTGGCTGCTTTATGTCAAAGTCAGGTCAGTTTAATATAAAGATAATGGTTTTCCGTCGTCTACCTTCTTGGTGCGTTGTAAACTGCAGTTCTTAGTACACTCGTCTTAACAAGTCGTAACAGTCGTAACTTTGCGTGAGATGTCTTGACCCATGTTTGTTTAGTTTGTAGACCGTCTGCAAAAACTTTTATCGTCTCCAAGATTCTTTTGATGACTGTTTATATCAACGTTCTGTCAGTAAACTTTATCATTTTTTCGATGATAAATCTACCGAAAACAAGGTGGTGTCGTCTCGCTTGATATATTTTTTTAGTAAAACAAACTTTCTAATCTATACTTTGATTGCCAGTGTTCTCTTGTCCATTTTAATAATTTTAACGAAGCAAATGTGCGAATCTTTTCAGGCGGCACTGACCGTTGGATGAATTCTAACACGTTTTCCAAAAAATTATCTAAAACCAGAACAATGAATGCATGTTTTTCCATGGCTAAACGCTGCTTTGAAAACAAAAGTGTGACATTCTTTTGAGAAAGATTTGAATTATTTTGTTCGCCAATTTTTTTCTTTTGAACAAGCGAATCCATGCTCGTTTTAATGTTTATTTTTTTTTCTTAAAATTTCATTACTTTCAGTGCCACCTTAAAAAATCCAACTACACGGTTGGCTGCCATCGCCTTCAGAGGCGTCTTTTTTTCGTAGAATCGCCACCCACCTCGGTCCTCCTTGGCACCTTTCCGTTTTTCTTACGAGTCTATCCCGATACTCAATTACTCCGGTTTAAAACACAATCGAAGAAAATTCCCTCGTAAATCTGAAAATTCTGGCAGCTACCATTTACATTAGAATATAAAAATGTCAGAGATCTTATCTTTGCACAGTTTCTTGTACATTCACTGACTGCAGTTTGTTCTCTTGTATTCTCTGATCTTTAGTCTACTTCATCATCTCAATCTTCCTGCAATAGAAATTAGCAAAACAATTTTGAGTCGGTTGATAAATTTTAAACTTTCCAAATCCTCGATAATGACAAATAAATGTGGGAGGGACGGGGAATAGCGAACTTAAAGTGTGACAGAATTCTTGAGGCAAAAGCGAAGTCAGCGGTAGCTACACGGAGTGTGCTGGTTTTAGAAATGTTCTACCAGAATTCTTCACGGCTCTAGGGTAGCAGTGAACACAAACTTCAAACGCACGTGGTTGCGTCCTACACGAATCTCATATGCCATCGCCCGATTTTTATCGAAATGTAACTAATTTTGAGCAATTTCCTTTAAAAAGGTATGCACAGTATTTCATTTAACAAGAGACTTGGTCAGATTCTTCTACTTTGGCATATATACGATCGACTCGATTTGCTCGAGGTCGGACGGCGGTGAAACATGAAGCGAACCGAAAGCAGACTCGTTCACTGAGCAGTTGTTCCCACCCCTACAGTCTGAGAGAAAAACATATCTAAGTATATAGAAATCATTAAGTGAAAACGAATGCTCACCTTCAAACATCCTTCAGGCGCGAGTCCAATTCCAACAGCAAGCATACTCTCGGTACAAAGCGTCGTTGTAATAACTCGTCCTCACACGTTCACGTCGACCTGTTTGGTTTGAGAAAACTTTTCAATTTGCTATGAATATTGAATATGAAAACAGACCAATCACTGACGGATACGTCACAATAGGGACGCAAGTTTTGTTTACACACCCCCAAGGGAACCTACCAGAAACCCCCTTTAAGGAATGGGTTAGTGTCAGTTCACGTGTTATTCATTTTTCAACTTGGTTCCTGATGCATTTTGAAACTTCGAAATCCAAAAAATATACACCAAATTATAGCGACATTTAACACACATAATTAAAGAGATATCAAATGGCAAAACAAAAAACAAACAAAAAATGGGTTAGGGTTAAGGAATGGGTTAGGGTCGCTTCGCGTGTTATTCATTCTTGGACTTTGTTCCTGATGCATTTTAAAAAATTTGGAATCCAAAAAATATACATTAATTTATAACGACATTTAACTTACATAATTAAAGAGATATCAAATGGCAAAACAAAAATCAAACAAAATTAAAAACACAAAAACTCACGAATAAGTGAAGAGAAAAAGAACATTGACATGTTCTTCGTTTAGATTCGATTTTCGATCGATTTTTATTCACGGTCCCAGCTTTTTTGCAAAATGATCGCCAGTATGCAAAGACCTTTCCAAGACTGTTTAATAGCGAGGTACAAAATGAGAAGGAAAACAAATCATCAAAATAAAAATAAAAACAAAAAAAAAACAAAGTTTAAGAAGGATAAAGAAAACGAAAACAACGGCAAGTCCCCCGGAACAGGATTTCCATCCTTACTGGGACCGCTTTCGCGTTACAATGCTCTACCCACTGAGCTGCGGGGAACTTGTCACGGACGGAAAACAAATTTAAAGAATATATAACAACCAAGTGAGCTACGAACTGCAAGGAACATGCGAAGAAAGATTCCGCTCTAAGCTAATATTACTACAAAAACTTTGTATTGTTCAGTAATGTTCTGACGCATGACTTCAATTAAGAGTTTAGAAAAAAGTTAAACTCGCTAATGTAATGAAGTGGAAGGACAGGTCTAAAAAAAACAGATCCGGAGCACTTATCATCTTGGCATAAAAAAAGAAAATAAACAAATCATTGAAACAAAAGTAAAAATAATAAAAAAAAAAAACAATAAAAAAAAAGGGGGAGAGAGAAGAAAAAAAAAGATTAAAAAGGAAAAAGGAAACAGCAAGTTTCCTGGAAGAGGATCTCAATCCTGACTAGGACCACTTTTGAGAATGCTCTACCCACTGAGCTGCGGGGAACTTGCCATGAAAAGAGAGTAAATTTAATGATTATATGTAACAAGTAGACTATGTACTGTAAGGAGCAAGTGGGTAAAGATTCTGGAGAAAAAGTGTTTTGGCTCTAAGATTACATTGTTACAAAAACTTTGTCGTTTGATTTTATAACTTTAAAACTTAGCTGTGTTCCGAAGCACGTCTTCATTTTTAGACTGTAGGAAAAGGGTAAACTTGCCAATCAGTGTAAGGAAACTTTCGCTAATGTTATGAAGAGAAAAGACGAGTATGCAAAGACACCTAAGAGCGCTAATAACCTTGATCGAAGTGGGAAAATAAACATATCATAAAAAAAAAAGAATATAAAAGAAACTGAAAGGAAAGATTAAAAAAGAAAAAAGGAAACTAAAACACAGCGAGTGTTTCTCGATTTTCTCTGCACCGCGTGTTGTGCTACTGTATATAAATATAGAAAGCTGGTCACTTCAACCGGTCCATAGCAACAACCGTTGCCACCCATCTCCTTCAAATTAATACCAGCAAAGGCGAATTGTAAATACCGACACGTCTCCGAATTCTGCATCTTCGACCCGAGAGGCGCTCCGTCTTACCACCTATTCTAACTAATAAATCGCTAAATAACTTCGCGCACCGCGGACGGCCTTACTACGGGATTCAAATATCAAAGCGCATCCAACCAAATACAGTCGAACCTGTAGTAAACAGTCACCCACGGGTAACCACTAAATACAGACTGGGAACTACCGAATTCACGAATCTGATTGGCCGAAATCAATATTGAAAGCGGTCTAGATTTTCCCATCTAGACCGGCATCTAGACCGGTCTAGAAAAAAAAGGTACAAAGAATATAAAAAAAATGGCATATAAGACACAGCCATATAATAAACATCTTATTAACCGAGCTAGGTCGGTCTGTATGGGAGAATCTTTACCTCGGTCGCTGGTACAGACCTCACCGCGTTCGGTCTGTACTGGCGACCTCGGTCAAGATTCTCTCCTATGTACACAGACCTCCCGCTCGGTTAATAAGAACTAAGTATTAAACGATACTTAACATAACTGACCACTTATGTGCAGAATTTCGCAAAAAAAAATACGATTTACTTTGATTTTAGGAGAAGAACATGGATTAAAAATTACTTGGAAGATTATTCTTAATTTCAATGGTTCGGCTTTAGGAGTTCGTTAAATACAGGTAGAAGACTATATAAACAGAGCCTTTGGGACTCGTAAAGGCTGACTGCAAGCAGCAGTCAAGATGTTTAACAAGAGGAGGTCCTCTTGTTAAACATCTCCCAATGACAAGTCAGCACGTGCATCACTATCAAACGAGACGCGCTAGCAAATATATATTGCCTAAAAGGATGGGGAGTCGGTGTGGGTTTTTCACGACGCGACAGAGCATGTAACTCGTCTGGTAACTCGTTATGTTTAGTTTTTGGCAGGTCACCGGCAGGCGACAACCAAATAAGTCACGAGAACAGCGCGAGCGTGGCAACATGTTACAACACAGGCAGCCCACTGGAGCGTTTCTAAAGGACATTCACGGGAATACCTAATTCAAAGCGCATCTGGTCGAATTACACCGCAGAGAAATTGTAACTTTTCACAAAATAATCTCTCATCATGTCTACCATCGTGGAGCATCGAGGCATAGGAAGCTTAGGGCAGATAAAGAAATATACGCAAATGGGGAAGTGCCGATTTTAAATGAAAAAGAGAAAAGTGGCTAATCCACACTCTTATATTGCACTTCCCAGCTTAGTCGTAGTTTTGTCCTTTATGACGCGAGAGAGCAAGATAGCGAGTCTGAGTCCAGTAAGCTTCTTTGAACACAAACTTTAATTACTTGAGAGGCAGGTTACCTTTGGAGCTATCGATATAACAACAACATGACAACGACTAACTTATCTCAATGTTCACTCGTGTAACTCGAGAACTAGATTGGAATGTACGAAGTGATACATAATCAGTCCAGAAAGTTACATAACATTTGAGGGTTCATAACCTTTAAGAGTTACATAAGAAAGATCAGCTGATCGACATTCAAGAACGGTCTTGTCGAAGAAAAGCAAATGTTGATTTCCGGAGGGTTTTACATATCATAACAGTCGTGATATAACAATAATGGCATATATACCATGAAGGTCGCATGATAATAGCCAGAGAGAGGTCGCACAAAACATGAAACCCAAGTTGGATTCTCTGATAGGGAATGTTAATTACGAATTAAGTCTTTGATTAAGTGTCTTAGTAAATTTTAATTGCTTATCAGCTAAGTTCATCGCAGTCAGAGGAAATAAGCACAGACCGAAGTATTGGAAATTCCCATCAAAAGTTGCAGCCCCAAACAGTTTCTTTCGAAACTATCAGCCTTTATTCCATTGTTGTTGTGATTGAGTGCGTTTGGTTCGACAGAACGCCTTGAAATAAAATTCTAAGGGTTTGAATTTCTCATTTTTGCACGTGATTCGCGAGCTTTGTTTCTGTATAATTTCTCCATGTGTGTATGTATCATTTGCAAGGTTTCTCGTGTGATTTGAAATGAATAAACACTCTCGAATTTTTATTTCACTAGGCCAGGGTTTTTACGAGCATGTGAACGTAATAAAGAACGAACACGACAATCTAATCTCGTGACCTCCACTCAGTGTCATCATGCCTGAAGTCGCTTTCATACTTCTCGTTAAAAATGACTCTAAAAAGGGTGATTTTAACTACGTTCATGATTTTCTTTGCCACTATTTTGAATCCCGTTTTAGCGATTCACAAGCCAACGTCTGAAACATCTACAAGAGATCCAAAACGTTACAGCGTCTATCGAGAAACTCAATTGGCTAAGAATGAAACACCACCCAGCCAAGAAGTACAGTATCAAGTGATATTCAACTCTGAGCGCTCAAACCTCTTCAGAGATAACTTTCCACACGATTTCATGACTCAGTACCAGCGACAGAATGGTGGAGTTGTTGTCCATGTTCTTTTCGCCGCCTATATCTTTACTGCGTTGGCCTTGGTCTGCGATCGCTATTTCATTCCTTCTTTAGAACTGATCAGTGGGAAGCTTCACCTAAGCTCTGATGTTGCCGGCGCAACTCTCATGGCTGCTGGAGGCTCTGCTCCTGAATTGTTCACTTCAATAATCGGCGTTTTTATCACGAAGAACGAAATTGCCTTTGGAGCAGTAGCTGGATCAGGGTTATTCAATAGCCTATTCGTGGTGGCAATTTGTGGTTTGTTTGCTGGTACTGATCTGCGTTTAAAGCCATGGCCTCTGTTGCGTGACTGCTTTTATTACTTCTTGAGCATAGCAGTCTTGATTGTTGTCATTTACGACGAAAAAGTTTACTGGTATGAAGCATTAGTGCTGGTGACTATGTACCTTGTGTATGTGGTTGTCATGTACTTCAACACAACCCTAGAAAACTACTATGAAATATTGACCGGAAACAACATGTCGATTACCAGTGATGTTAAAGAGAGTATTGGTGAAAAAACATCGCTTTTGATGACCAACAGTGAAAATACTACTCAAGTATTAATTAATTATCAAAATGATCAAAGTATTGATCATTTTTATCATTCGCCATATTCTGTGCCTCAGGAAATCATGTGGAAGATTTGGTGGGTTTTTACTTTACCAATCACGTGTTTGTTCTACATGACAATTCCCGACTGCCGTAAGATACGATGGGAAAAATGGTATGCGGTCTCTTTCTTTATATCGATGACATGGATTGGATTGCTCACTTATGTTTTAGTTTGGATGGTGTCAATCATCGGCTTCACCCTGGGTATTCCAAATGTTATCATGGGCATGACATTCCTCGCAGCAGGTAGTAGTGGGCCGGATGGTGCATCGAGCCTACTTGTCGCCCGACAAGGAAATGGCGATATGGCTGTTTCCAACTCAATAGGCAGCAATGTATTTGACATTTTACTTTGTCTTGGACTACCTTGGTTGGTAAAGAGCTCACTTCAAGTCTCCAAAGGCTTTATTGCTGTCCAAAACGGCGGTATGATATACGTGTTGATAATTCTCATTACAACCATGCTGGTTGTACCACTTTTGACCAAAATAAACAGATGGAATTTGAACAAGTGCCTTGGAGTAACTCTTCTTATCTGTTATCTAATTTTCGTTGCTGTTTCAGGTGTCCTTACCTATTTGTTCAGTTGTGACCGCGTATAAACACATGGCAAACGAATAACGGATATGATTCACTTTCTGGCTGCCTTATCAAATGATCCGCATACCGAGATCAAAATTTTCGCTTAGATATGATTGGTTCTGCAGTTGTTTAGTTAAGTATTGTATCATTTCGTAGATCTAGCCCAGAAAACTATCAACGAGTCATCTGCCAGGCTATTAACATTCCTTCAGTCATCGCAGTCAGTTTTTCTGGCAGTCATTGAACTTTTGAAGTCAAGGGCAAGATACAAGAGCCGAAGGGTTGGGGATTAGGTATGGGTCGCACTTGGGCAAAGTTTTCAACTTTGCCGGCAAAAAAAACACAGAAAATTTGAAACCGCAACCGGAAAGCAAACTTTTGGTTTCAACTATCAGGGTCGCACTAGGTGAAAAAATGTCAGTGATGACACTTTGATAAACCAGACACACGTTTATCGACGTGCTATGGGGAGAGAGCAGTGAGCTGAAAAAGGAAAATTAAACAAACGTTAAAAAAAATGCGTCCCGTTGAAGCATTGTTAATAACGATCACGGTGATGCTTATTCTTCTTATTCAGTTAAATCACGAGCACTTTTTTGTCTTTCGTATGATCTATGAAAGATGGGTTAACGCCTGTTTAACTGTTTTGACTGCCGCTATGATGAGAGCGAGAAATCGACGTCAGCGAAGATTACTTCGAGCGCCGTATGCCTGGTCAGTTCCTCGACCAGTCGAGTCGTTTGCTGTTTACTGACAAGCGATGACAGTTACCGCTGTGATAGCTATTGTTTAGCCCGAGCTCGAGTTTTCCGAAATCTACCTACCCCACCCAAGCACTACGGCGTCTTTGATGTTTTGACCGGTTTTCAAAGTTTTTGCGAACTGGAAAAGTTAGGGTCGCATTAGGCAATGTGCCCCGATGACAGATTTTTACACCAGTGACCACATTGAGATACAATGAAATATATGAAGTTTATATATTTTGTACTGCGGTATTAGATACATATGATGCACGATCCTCGCAGTAGATAGCGCTAGTTAAGCAATAGCGAAAATCAGACCTGAAAAAAATCAGGCCTGTACGGGATTCGAACCACTGACCTCTGCGATACTAGTGCAGCGCTCTACCAATTGAGCTAACAAGCCAACTGGGAGCAGGCCGTTAAGTTGATTCGTAATAAACCTGTGAAAGTGATGAATGAGATACAATGAAATATATGAAGTTCATATATTTTGTACTGCGGTATTAGATACATATGATGCACGATCCTCGCAGTAGATAGCGCTATTTAAGCGCTGATTTAAGCGCTATTTAAGCGCTGATTTATTCCGGGTCTGATTTTCGCTATTGCTTAAATAGCGCTATCTACTGCGAGGATCGTGCATCATATGTATCTAATACCGCAGTACAAAATATATGAACTTCATATATTTCGTATATGTGCACGATCCTTCGCAGTAAAGCACTATTTGAGCAATAGTGAAAATCAGACCTGAAAAAAAATTTCAGGCCTGTACGGGATTCGAACCACTGACCTCTGCGATACTAGTGCAGCGCTCTACCAATTGAGCTAACAAGCCAACTGGGAGCAGGCCATCAAATTAATTCGATCAGGTCTGATTTTCACTATTGCTCAAATAGTGCTTTACTGCGAAGGATCGTGCACATATACGTTTCATAACCGCACGCAGTTCATACATATGTTTCATATGTTTGTTGTTGTTTGATTTATCATCTACGGGTTTATGTCGAATTAATTTGATGGCCTGCTCCCAGTTGGCTTGTTAGCTCAATTGGTAGAGCGCTGCACAAGCATCGCAGAGGTCAGTGGTTCGAATCCCGTACAGGCCTGAAATTTTTTTTCAGGTCTGATTTTCACTATTGCTCAAATAGTGCTTTACTGCGAAGGATCGTGCACATATACGTTTCATAACCGCAGTTCACACATATGTTTCATATGTTTGTTGTTGTTTGATTCATATATTTCATTGTATCTCATTTATCACTTTCACGGGTTTATTACGAATCAACTTAGCGGCCTGCTCCCAGTTGGCTTGTTAGCTCAATTGGTAGAGCGCTGCACTAGTATCGCAGAGGTCAGTGGTTCGAATCCCGTACAGGCCTGATTTTTTTCAGGTCTGATTTTCGCTATTGCTTAAATAGCGCTATCTCCTGCGACGATCGTGCATCATAAGTGACCACATTCACACCAAACTTTGCCAAGTGCGACCCACGCCTTAAGGTCGGCACATACGAGGGGACTAGTCCCTGCGACTAGTCCCAGCGACCAGTTTCATGCGACTAGTCCCTTCGAGTGACCTACACATTTCTGTGGTCGCAGGGACCAAAATTTGGTCCCTGCGACTGGTCGCACGAATTCAAACTTGTTTGAATTCGTGCGACCAGTCGCAGGGACTTGTCGCATGAAACAAATGTTTGTCCCCTCGTGTGAACTGTTTGTGCGACCAGTCCCTGCGACTAAACGGTAAATAAGCCAATCACGGGTCAGTATGATGCGTGACTTCCGGTATTTGTAAACATTGCAGTCTCTATGAATTTTCCCTGAATTCTAGATTTCTACAACTGAAGAATTAAAAACTATTTCTAGTTTTGTAAACATATACAGATGTCTTGGAGCCGTTTTGATGGAATTTTTACCCTATTTGACTCTGTGTCTGTTAAAAATAAATAAATAAATAAAACGGAACGTAAAAACATGAATAATTCGACTGAATAAGTGTAGTTCATTTGCGTTGATGTTTAATAGTGCTACAATAAAAAGTGGCCAAATTTTCATTGTTTTCGTGTAACGCCCCAGACTAAGAAACACCTTTTGCCTCTTAATTTTCCTATGTTCTTGTGCAATTGAGTGCCCTCGTGTGGACACCTTAAGGGACTAGTCCCTGCTACCGGTCCCCTCGTGTAGACCCTTCAAAGACTTGTCGCCGGGACTAGTCGCACGGACTAGTCGCAGGGACCAGTCCCCTCGTGTGTGCCGACCTTTAGGTACAAAAATCACTTGCACAATAGCGCTTTATACTATTACTAAAAATAGATTTTGTTACGTGATAACCTATGAGACCCCCCGCACAGACTCAGACAAACATTGTGATCAGCTTAAGGAAATGTATTAGCGAGAGCTGTAATTTTAAAACAAAACGACGGAAAATTTCGTCAAAAAATGACTTGGCGTTCTAAAAGGAAGCGGCATGGTTGGTACCAAACACTGTTGTTGGGGTGAGTGTAAGACAGACTCAAGATATGCAGATAAATGGCCAAAATCACTCAAATAGTGAAAGGAATTAGGGAAGAAAGTATTCATTCCTTTACCAAAACCTTCGCGAGACATGGCAAAGTGCAAGCGTTGGCTAGTGGCTTGTTCGCGTGAGTTTTTTACGGAGAAAAACATAACAAGAAACACTTAAGTTATATTTGTGCTCTTCACTGACCCGGCGGAAAAGGTCCAACAGCCGAATTTCCTGATCCACTGAAGGCAAATCTAAGACCAGCGCAAGTAAGTTGAGCACATGCTCCAAAGAGGAAAGCACCGAAATAAAGAGAAAATTCAGCGTCAAAGAAACAGAAATTATTCAAGGACAAGTGCATGAACATTAACTACATAAGCTACATGAACTGGCATTTAATACACAACCGGTATTGAGCGAAATATACAAAAATCCGCCGCTCGTATCTTACAAAAGAGGGCGATCGCTCAAAGACATACTCGTGTGGGCCAAACTTTGAATAGGCTATTCTAAACACGCGCTCGGGAGTCGTGTAGGCCTGTCAACCCCCTTTTTACATTGTTTACATCAGAATTTTCTTGAAAAACTTTAGCAGCAAACCATTTTCCATGATCGATTGTCGGATTAAGGGTGTGATAATTCCCGCATCTCACACATGCAGTCTGTACAAGATCTTCTCTTTACCGCTTAATTTTAAGCCCCTACATTTTAACCACCATTCTAGCTGGTCTACAGTGTATTCTTCCGGTTCTCTTTCAAATTTGGAGCCAGGAACGCCGTCCTCTTCGGTCAGAACTGTAAGGGAATAAGCGAACTACTCGCCATTTCCCTTGTAGCTCTCAAAGAAGTGGAGTTTGTTTGCTCGGGCCACGCGGGGGTCTAAAATTTCATGACGTCATTGGTATAAAGCGCTATTGCAGCATCACGAAAGTGTAACCACAACGATATACTTATGCGCAGAATCGACAACACAGCGGTGTTAGCCAGGTACTTTGCTTCATAAATTCATGTGATTGATTCTTGTCTCGGAAAATATCGTTGAAAATCTTTGAGAACTTGAATGAGACCCTTCTGAGAATTTGACCAACCTTATTACTTGGATAAGACCCAGACCCATATTAAATCATCCACGTTCGACCAATTAATTAAAATGTGGGTAACTATCTAAGTTGTTAAGTCTTAAGACTTTTTTGCCTTTTTTTATGGCCATGCTTTGGGGAGATATTACCTTCCGCAAAGGATGATATCACGGCCACGCGTCATACTCTTTATATGACGTTCTCTGCTTTCATATATTTCTATTACCCTGTTGTAGTTTTTTAGCAGCATAGTTCCCCTTGGTTAACAACTAGCTACTATTTTCCCCATAATCCCGAGTACAGTATAATCCCAATCCAAGCTATTGTAATACATCTATATTTAATTCTTATCGCGCAAAAAATTGTTTCCCCTTCCTTATTAGGCGGAATAAGCGCGTACAATTACAAAATCTTTCTTAGAGTAAGTCAGCAATGGAGTTTGTTACAATGTTATGAGATCTGTAACGCAATCAATTACAATTTGGTGACATTTTAATATTTACTAGGACCGTCATTTAATTAATGAATTAATTCGTCACTAATATTCCCCGACAAAATCTGTAGAACCTCGAGATTCTGAGGCAAATGATCCAGCTTTTTCAGACAACCTTAACAATGTGTACAAATGTAAACAGAGACTGCGTGACTGAAATCTAGTTTCGCAAGCGTGATGCCGATCGAACATCGTCCTCTTCTTAATCCATACCAAAGCTGTTCATAACACAGAGAACGTACCACACAAGCGGCGTGTTTGGTCGTTTGTTCGAAATATAAAGAAATGTATGGGAGAAGCTTGAAGAGTCGTAATATCGTAAACTTATATCAAGGAATGTCTATGTTAAGGCTCAAAAAATGTAAACCTATCTCACTTGCTATGAATTGTCGTTTCTGTGGTCCTAAATGGCGAATTTGAGTCATTTGGTGGTTTTTGCGTTGACTGTTACTTCCTCAAATTGGTCTTCACCTCGATTTATTATACAATCATACCGACGACGATATTGGCGTAGTATCTTCCAGTTTATAGACTGAAATTTCGTTACATATATTCCATGATTACCTCACAAGCTGGCACTGCCACTTCGCAAAAAATGTTATCAAGTTACATTATTATTTTGCATAGATCAGAGTGACGTCACTAACACGATTTTATGTCTGGTTTTCGTAGACTTTCCCTCCCTTCCGTTCGTCCTCGGCGGGGGATGGATACAGCTTCACGTAGGCTAAATGACCGACTACCAGCAAAGATCGAAAATTTTAACCGAATACCAACAAAGTAACGAAATTCTAACCGACAACAGATAGTAGTCACATGAGAACTTTCCCCTCCCCCGTTTCAGACCCTCTTAACGCCCTCAAGCTCTTCACGTGCATCGTTTAATTTCTGTCACCAAAAACATCTTAGACGTCATGTTCCTCAGAAATCACAAGATTCAATTTTGTTTTCCTCCTTGAGCTTGACGTCGCTCGAGTATTTCACTTGTAAATGAATCAAAGAAGAAAGGTTTTAACCTACTTTTGTCTGTTTATCATGATCTGGTTCGCCGCATCTGTGGACTCAGCGTCACCTTTCCACGGCCTATCCTTGCTCTCAGTGGCAAATAAATCACAATTCTATGGCTCCTCCCACGAAAATACATTTGGTAAGACTGAAACCCCAAACAACCAAGGAACACAAAGTCAAGTGAATTCGATTTCAGATGACAAAAAACTCTCCATTGATGACTTCCCGCACGATTTTATGACTCAGTACCAGCGACAGAATGGTGGAGTTGTTGTTCATGTTCTTTTCGCCTGCTTTATTTTTATTGCGTTGGTCTTGGTCTGCGATCGCTATTTCATTCCTTCTTTAGAACTGATCGGCGGGAAGCTTCACCTAAGCTCTGATGTTGCTGGCGCAACTCTCGTGGCTGCTGGAGGCTCCGTCCCAGCATTGTTCACTTCAGTGATTGGCGTTTTTATCACGAAGAACGAAATTGCTCTTGGAGCAGTAGCTGGATCAGGGTTATTCAATAGCCTATTCGTGGTGGCAATCTGCGGTATGTTCGCTGGTACTGATCTGCGTTTGAAGCCGTGGCCTCTGTTGCGTGACTGCTTTTGTTACTTCTTGAGCATAGCAGCCTTGATTATTGTCATTTACGACGAAAAAGTTTACTGGTATGAAGCATTAGTGCTGGTGACTATGTACCTGATGTATGTGGTTGTCCTGTACTTCAACACAACTCTAAAAGACTTCTATGGAACATTGACGGGAGACAACACGCAAATTACGGATAATGTTGAAGAGAGTATTGGTGAACAAACATCGCTTTTGATGACCAAAAGTGAAAATACTACTACATTATCGATCGTATCGAGCAGAAGAAAAGAAAATGAAATGGAACAAAGTGATCAAAATATCGATTATTTTCGTCATTCGCCATTTTCTCTGCTTCAGGAAATCATGACGAAGACTCGGTGGGTTGTTGAGTTACCAATCACGTGTTTGTTCTACATGACAATTCCCGACTGCCGTAAGATACGATGGGAAAAATGGTATGTGATTTCTTTCTTTATATCGATGACATGGATTGGATTGCTCTCTTATGTTTTAGTTTGGATGGTGTCAATCATCGGCTTCACCCTGGGTATTCCAAATGTTATCATGGGCATGACATTCCTCGCAGCAGGTAGTAGTGGGCCGGATGGTGCATCGAGCCTACTTGTCGCCCGACAAGGAAATGGCGATATGGCTGTTGCCAACTCAATAGGCAGCAATATATTTGACATTTTACTTTGTCTTGGACTGCCTTGGTTGGTAAAGAGCTCACTTGAAGGCTCCAAAGGCTTCGTTGCTGTCCAAAACGGCGGTATGATATACGTGTTGATAATTCTCATTACAACCGTGCTGGTTGTACCTCTTTTGACCAAAATAAACAAATGGAATTTGAACAAGTGCCTTGGAGTAAGTTTCCTTATTTTTTACCTAGTTTTCACCGCATCTTCAAGTTTCCTTGCGTGCTCGTTTGGTGATGAGAGCCTGTGAACCTATAGCACGTATATAAATCAGTACCTAGACAAAGTTAGCTTTCGTGCCTTTTTCCAGCCGACTTACCGAGAAATAACATTTGGAACGAAATTTTCGATACCATTTGGTCGGGCGAAACACTAAAAAAACTCATCCTTTGGAAGGCACTGTGACAAAAGGCTTTTTATTTTCTTTGGTCTTGCTACATTACTTCATCGGATCGGAAGAAATTTAGTACACACTAAATCGATGATCAATGTATAAGTCTTTAATACAATAAAAAATATGATTCTCTCGACTTCTCACCACACTATTTCTATTCATTTTGTTCGTTTCTTTACACTTAGTCATGGGTTCTTCGTGTGTCAGTCACATGATGTTAGTATTGCACCATTTCGTAGGTCTAGCTTCGACTTTCAACTTGCAACTTTATTAATTATGGCGAATATTACAAAGAGCAATATCCACTGTCCGCAGTTAGCAGATATGGGATTAGCTGGTCGAGGCGAGCTTTGGTTACACGTAAGTTATATATATATATATACAAATACAATTGGCTCACAAGAAAGACTAGAAAAAAAGAGTGAAAAATGTTAAATAGATAAACAAATAAATAAAAGTAAGTTTAATTTAATTAAGTTTACATTGCAAATATAAGAAGCCGAGTTTTCAGGAAAATTTTGTTATTAAGTCGGGTAAATCAATATAATCATTTTCTTCTGAAAGTATCATCGGAGTAAAGTGTCGTGGACAATGATTTTAAAGTTATTTTTGGACATTTGACGCATTTCACACGGTAAACTATTCCAGATTTTCAGACCATACCTTGAAAAAGACTTAGTTTGTTTGTCTAACCTTGAGTGTTTAACATAATAGCTCAGAAAAGTAAGCACCATTCATTCTAGAACCTGGGAATGTTGCTGTGCACCTGACAGGTAACTTATTCAGTTAGTTACACAGAGAGTCCAGCTGCAGAATTCGAAGTGGCATTGCCTGAAAGAACTGCATCGCTAAAAGCACACCTAAATAAACTGCAGTATGCAAGAACGGAATGCTGCCTTTTGACGCACATGACGTAAACTATCAGTACGTGGGTAGCCCGAAGGAAATACTAGTAGAGAAATGGAAAATTAATCGTGTTCCATGTATCAAATCGAAAAAGAAATTTCTCAGTAGTAAGGGACAGGGGGTGGGCGGGTCAGAGAAGTTTGTTTGGGGGTGAGGAATGGAAGGAGGGGTTCAATCGCCTCTATTAATGCTATCGCATTAGATTTGTACAGCGGCATTTAGTTGAAATTTGTTACCAGTCTTCGCTCGGACAAGTGACACATGTTTTTTTTCATTGTTCGAGACAAGGTTGTACCTGGGCCAACCTAAACGAATTTCAGGGCGTTAAATTTTCTTTAAGGATCTTGTTGTCAACGGTTTTACTCGTCCTATATAAACGGAGAGATTAAACGGAAAGGGAGGGCGATGTAACAAGGAACCTTAAGGAGTGATTAAAGGTACAAACAATTATACGAGGTCGAGTATTTTAATCTTCAGGACAGTATTTAATACCGACGGTTACAGCCTCTTTAAGAGTTTAAAGAGGGGACCATAGAAAATAGGCTTCCGATACTTCAAAGCCTTATGGGGGGATGAGGCACGCTTCACTGTGACACAACCAAAATCCTCCGACCTCCTTCCTTCCCCACCCCTCCCCCCCCCGCCCCTCAGTGATACATAATGACCGGTCACCCTAACCTGTACCTGTGCCGTATCAGTTTTTTGTCATACAAATCAGTCCCCCACCTTCGCCTCCGTTGCAGGCTCCCAAACTCTCCCGTCGTCGCTGCTTCCCCTCCCATACGTACTGAAACAAGAATAGTCTTTCAAGCGTTCTCGAAATAAAACATGAAAAGGTTTTAGAAGGGCCAAAACGTAACTCTGAACAGCACAGAGAAGCCAAGAACGACCGAGCCGAGCCGAGCCGTGCACGACCCGACAAAAGGCTGTTCGCAGCTCCTGGTAGTGAATCTACTTATGTGATTGAACTGAAGACAGAACTTGAAATTTCTTTATCTTTCTTAACTTTATTGTCTCTAATATACTTGATAGTGTTTGTTTCTAAAACCTTTTTTCGCCATACAACACAGAAAACTACGCGTTCAAGCCACAATAAGATCAAAAAGTAAAATTAACATCACATGATTTTCCTCGGCTAAGAATTACTGAACAAAGGTCGCATCATTCTATCTCGATCTTCAAGATGGTATTTTCAAACACTTCACGTGAGTAGTTTAATTCACCGTTGAACTGACCTTTGACGGGTTTTTAGACAGATGTGCTCATTTTCTCAGTTCAAACGCTCTAGTCATATGATTTGATATCAAGTGATTACAAAAGACAATTACAAAAAGCCATTGGAATACTTATTACAGAGAGTAAAGACATACAGAAGTCATCCAAGTTTTCAAAGGTTTTTTTTCGCCAGGGTTTCTGTTTTATTTGAAGGCAACATTCTCTCACGCCTAAATTACACCAAATATAGCGACGACGCCTCTTTGTAAAAATTAAAAAGTTCTTTATCCCTTTAACTCCCTCAAGCGGACCAAGACAGAATTTCACCTTACAATATCAATACAGTATCAAGCAGAAAAGTGATGAGAATAGAGAAAAATATCATTCGGAGGAGTATTAGTTGATCCAATACCAAATTCTCCACACTAACATCACAAGAATTGTATAACAGACGGTAAGGAGAATTACTAATGAGATCTTGGGAGAGAAAGGGTCAAGAGTGATGATACCTGTTAAGAAGGATAAAGGACTGATGAGCGTGTGACTTCTAAAATCATGAGACGATCAGTAATTGTTTTTCCGGATTATTTCGCTAGATTAACTTTGTTTACCAAAGAAAGGCTTGGTTAGCTTTTCTGCATACCTTGCTTGATGAAAAAAATAGCGTGAATTGGAGCACGCTTTCTATAAGATCCATTTGTGTTGAATTTCACAGTCATCAGCGGAAGATCCCGTGAATAGCTTCTGGTGTTTTATTCTCAGCATGATAAACAACTTCTCAGTTTCCGACGGAGCTAAACATATTTTCAAAACATAACAGGACAACATAATGTCGGTGCAAGTAGCGTTGTCGAACATGACGAATTTATCTCGATCATCTCCATGCGCGAGGCCGTCTATAGATGACTTCCCAAGCGATTTCGTGACTCAACACCAGCGGAAAACTCAGGGGTATATTGCTTTACATTTTCTTACGACCATTTACATGACGATCGCTCTGTCGCAGGTGTGTGACGTATATTTTGTTCCTTCTCTACAAAAACTCGCAAACAAGCTTCACATGAGTTCTGACGTAGCTGGTGCAACTCTTATGGCCCTGGGGACTTCTTCCCCCGAACTGTTCGCCGCAGTGATCGGCGTATTCTTCACAGGTAACGACATTGGCATCGGAACTGTACTTGGATCTCTGCAATTCAACACTTTATTTGTAATAGGAATTTGCGGCTTGTTTGCTGGTTCTGTGTTACCTTTGAGGTCATGGCCTCTGTTGCGCGACTGCTTTGCTTTCCCTTTGAGTGTAACGGCACTGGTAGTTGTTATTTATGACGAAAAGGTTTACTGGTATGAAGCATTGGCGCTTGTGATTATGTACGTGCCGTATGTGCTTGTTGTGTACTTCAACTCAGCCTTTCAACGTTGCTTTGACACATTTACCAGAGGCGAAAAATGGGTTGACACCGACATTGAAAATGGTATCGGTGAGAAAAGCTCTCTCTTGGAAAACCAGTGTCTAAATAGTAAACAAATGGCAGACCTCTCGAGATCTGAAAAAGAAGAGAAAGAAGACGAACAGGTCGAAATCACCGACCAGTTTGACAATTCATTATTCTCAGTGCCTCAAAGATTCCTTTCTAAAACTCTGTGGGTGATTTCGTTACCAATCACTTGTCTGCTTTACGTTACAGTTCCTGACTGCCGCAAGAAGAGATGGGAAAAGTGGTATTTCCTTTCGTTCCTTATGTCGGTGCTATGGGTTGCTATATTCATTTACGTATCGGTTTGGATGGTGTCAGTGATTGGCTTCACTTTTGGAATTCCAGATGTCGTGATGAGTCTCACGTTTCTGGCAGCAATTACTAGCATGCCTGAGGCTCTTTCGAGCCTGATTGTGGCAAGGCTAGGCGAAGGGGAAATGGCGGTATCTCAAGCTATTGGCAGCAACACATTGGACATATTATTGGGCCTTGGACTGCCATGGTTACTGAAGACAACGGTCGTAGCTAATGACGTAGATTATGTTGTTTTAGAGAATGGCGCCATGATTTACACAAGCCTTTTGCTCATAGGTTCTGCGTCAGTAGTCGTAGTTTTTCTCAAGGTAAACGGTTGGCATTTAAATAAGCGTCTTGGTGTTTCGTTTTCTGCTTTTTATTTGTGTTTCACCGGTGTTTCAATTGTTTTTGCTTATATATTTGGCGACAACAAGCCGATGTGCGATGTGTCAGCCATTTAAGACACGGCATGAACAAAATCATTGACCAATATCCATATTTTTTTCAACCAAAGCGTAAACGTGGTAAGCCGATGTGTTGCCGTGTAAGTTATTGCATGAACGAAAATAGTGTAGTAAAATGAAATCCGTTGTTCTCGTCCGTTATACCGAAAAGGAAAAGAACTAACACAATAAATTAAACACCCGCTTTAGATATATAGATATATTTAACAATTATTCCACTCACGCTCGTTGGATATGAGATGATAGATAGCCAACGAGGCGGTACGCGCCTCGTTGGCTATAATCATCTCATATCCAACAAGCGTGAGTGGAATAATTGTTTTATTAAAAAAAGCGCCCCCAAGATATTAGACAAATCTTCTCGACTTTATTTTGTTAGAAGAAACCGGATGTTACAATGTACAGATATTAGATTATGGTATATTGGTTCATATACCATAATGGCTAAGCCAATAAAAAGTCTTGAATTGCATTATCCAATGATCCAGTTTTTAATAAATATATATATATATATATATATATATATATATATAGATGCATGTAAATCCCGAGCGTACTACATCACTTGCATAAGTATTCGCTCGTTGGCATCGCTATACACTACAAATAGTGACCAGTTTTTTCTTTTTTTTTTTTTTTTTTGCAAAGCGTATAGGCGATAATTATAACAAGCCGATGGGTTGTCAAATAATTTTTATTTTAACCAAAGCGTTAATTTAGGCCACTAATCATTTAAGGAATTAGATTTGCACATGACCGTGAAGTGCATTTGATGTGGTCTAGCGAAAAGATTCCTTGAGGTTGGGGAAAGGCCAGAGAATTTCACTTTAAACTAGGGAAAATTTATGTTTTTCAGAGAAGTTAGGGAAAAGTGGGTGATCTTTATCAATTCATAATTTTTTGAATGCCCGCCTTTAAGAATTGAAACCGAAGTTAAGCACTCAAAAGGACTCTCTTCCAGCTAAACTTTTCACGTTACACCAAGTGCAAATACCCCATTACTCTATTGTGTCTAACATTGAATAAGTTCCTGTTCTTGAAACGAGTATGTGTAAGGATGGACCCTGGACGTTTTCGTAAATAAATTACATATGTTAATTGGGGAAGAAGCAGTGCTAACGCCGTGCATCAGTTCAGATAAAGTTTTATAGTATAAGAAAATTAGAGGCAAAATCTTAGTGACAATAAAGAATGGAATGCCATGTTCATTTTTCTTTGCAAAGAACATGAAACGTAGTAGACGTTTCTGTAAAATTAAGATTTTATTTAGGTAAGACTTATGGGCCTGGGCCTGACCCCGGACAGATAATCCGTGAGTGATATAAGGAGAAATTAAACGTTAATAAATATTTATATAAATAAGGTTTATTTCAGAAATAAATACATGGCAGCCCTCTAAGGGGCTGAATTGCGTATTTACAAAAATTGTAACAGAATATCTAATAGTATGACTAATGTAAGAATAATAATAAGCCTACAGTGAAATTGAGTACTGTAAAATGATGAAACCTATTATTAAAATTAATGAAGCTATATTTATATAATATCATGCTCAATACAAGATTTCACTAAAAATGTGTCCCTGAACCTATTTGTTTTCCACCTTGGTGTTTCAAAACGCCTGCATCGTCTTAGATGGTAAGACGACTTATGAGCTGAGGGTAAAAGATTTCTTAACCGGTTACTCTTATCATTTAAAATAGAATTAAAGGTCTTCTTACAAATATTTTTATTGTAACGTTCAATGCTTGGTAGTTTAGTGCTGACTAAAGCATCGCTGTAGTCTATCCCCGGGAAAATAATAGCCAGCGCCCTTTTCTGGACACGCTCTTGAGATACAATGGGAACGCCGGTACCGATTAACTAAGTACAGATCGAATGGAAGTGCAATAGAATAAGACTAATTAATTCACTATCGGGAGTCTCACCCTCTTAAGCTGCACCAAAAAATACGAACGTTTAGAGACCTTGTTTATAACCTCACTAACATGCTCGTTCCATGACAAGTCATCACTTATGGTGACCCCATGGAGTTTTGCAGACTTTACGGTTTCCACACCTTTCCCATTAACTATAATTGCAGGAAACTCCTACTTTTGTTTACGGAAAGTAATTCGAAGCTCTTTACATTTATCATTGTTCAGTTGTACTCTATTTTTAGAGGACCATTCCATTACACGGTCAGCTATCCTTTGCGAAATACTTGCCTTTCCTTTGATGACAATTTCTGAGGTCGTAGTTTCATCAACATATTTCCACATTTCGGCATTTATGCCACTACTTACTTCAAGATCATTAATAAGCACAAGAAATAACCACGGCCCTAGCTTTGTTCCTTGTGGGACGCCGGACGGAACTGACTCCCACTCGGAAAAACAACCCTTTGCAATTTTAATTCGCTGAAAACGGCCCGATAAAAAAATCTATGATCCAATTAATTATCTGTTTGGGTATCTTCAAGACGGTCAGCTTCCTAACTAAAATGTCATGATTTATAAGATCAAAAGCCTTCCTATAATCGTATAGTGTGGCTCTCGCGGTGGCATTTTCAAATCTTGACTTGATAATGACGTTATTCACAAACGTCGAAGCGTCGTCGTTTTTGAGTCATTTTAAACCTTTTTTCGTAATGTATATGACGTATATGAATACGTCAAATGAAGTGTAATTTCATAAATTGGAAAAACAACGAAGGAGTGTTAAGCAAAGAGCAAAACGCGAGCATTATTGAATTCAAAATACTAATATTGCTATGAGGCAATTATTTGGGCAGCAAAGGCGAGCTAAATACTCTAATAGGCCATTTTACAGTTGTGTACTTAGTTGCCAAGCCTTTGATCCAGGAGCGAGGCTGAGGGTGACCTTGTTGTGATGGACATGAGTATCTTGTTAGCAGAATAACAAAGTTATTTACGTTTGAAAGGCAGCAACGTCTGTATCATAACAAGGTCATCCTAAGCCTCACTCCTGTTAAAAGGCTTGGCAACCAAGCGCGCAACTGTAAAATGAACTATTTTACCTAGCAAAAACTGTTGCATTGTTAATTATCGTGCATTGGGAATCCTGTGGTGAAATAAAGCCAAATTGCTGTAATAGTCATCCTGTTGCAAATTCAGACGCTAAATCTAACGCGTGAGCAGCAGCTGGGAGCATCATTCAGACATTTCAAAAGATTGATTGCCCGGTTTTTCGAAAGCCTGACAGTGTCTTAACGGAACGAGCCATAAAACCACCTGTTACGCGTTTCGTCTATGGAGACATTGATGGTCATTTCATTTGGCGTCTTCTGCAAAGTTTCGGAAAGCTTTCCGGAGGCGGTTTTTTTTTTAGTTCTGTATCTTCATACAAAAGATTATTATCTCTTGCTTCGCATAAATACGTCTGAGCCAAACTTAAATTTCATCAATTTCGTTGTAAATTTGGTCGTGATTTGCGGCGACTGAAATGTTTGTCAGTTGAAATTAGACTTACGATGAAAGCAAACTTAGACAATTACTTTAGACTCTTATCGCAATCTCTAACTTGTTAGCATGAGTAACCTTGAAGAATGACCCATTAAGCAAACGTCTTTGAGTTGATCGATTTTGATAAAATTTACGAATTCATCCGGAGTAAGGAACTGCCAGAGCGAAAAAAGTGCGCAGTGACAAAGTACATTGAAGATTTGCTTCTTTGTTAAAAGAGAGTTGCATCTCGTTAAAATGGGTCGTAAAAATCCATCGGGAATCAATGCCTGTTCGGACTAAAACAAATCCAAATTCCTCAGCAATCGATACAAGCTCGGTAACATCTCTAAAATGAAAACAGACAATTAGGGGCCGACCATTTAACTTTTGAGGGGGGTGAGTGATTTCTGGTCATCAAGAAATTTTTTTTTCTAGCAATCTGCCGTGTAGGATTTTTTTTTTTTTTTTTGCGTTCTAAATGCTCTTTTTTTTCTGTTGCATTTGGGCTGCATGCAATTTCATCCAACACGCGCTTGCAGGAAATTTTTTTCAAAATCACCCACCTCCTCCCCTCCCCTCAAGAGTTAAGTGGTCGGCCCCTTAGATTCGAAGACAAAGGCATACCAAAGCACCAAACAGCAACCACAGGTGGCGCTCAGTGATCCATTTATTGTGAATCAAGCGATTATTCATAGATCTTTACACTAACTCATGTCACTGTAAGTTTGTCGCTCTGCTCAGGAGCTTTGATTCATTCCTCATACCTATCACACTGGGATACAGACACCAAAAGAACATTGCAAGAAACACAACCCATTTACTTCCTCAATCGGACGCTTTTCGCCGGCCGGTCGTCGAGAAAACAGCGTTCAAAGGTACCTGTTTTCTTTTTCTATTTGGAGTCTTATTCTTCGGTAAGTTAAGTGTCACAATTTATTGACAATGTGTAATAACAAGATATAACTTCTAACATGAAATTCTTTGCAGCCTGTTCGATTGATCACTGAAACATCTGTTCACATAATGTGCCTTCTGAGGTGAAATAAAAAACCACAGAACCCTTAAATGCTGTGGCAACACGTACCTTGTGGAATTCAACGACCTCGTGGAAGCCTTCCATAACCAGTTTTGTTTACACCAGCTCATGGCTGATCGCGTACAAGTTTTGTTTGGCGTTTCTTGAATGAGGAAAAATGAAGGATTGTTTGTTTTCTCGGAGCCTTCTACCGATAGTAAGAACTGTTTAACACTTAAATGGATTTATTTTAGACACTAATCCTTAATTTACAACAGGCAATTGATACCTGAATAGCAATACTTCATCAAGGAGAGAGTCATCACGATTTTACACCAGGTTTATGTCTTTGTTCAAGTTGGTACGCTCGGTATGCAATTGTCAGGTGAATATCTTGTCTTGTCTTTACGAATTAGCACTCGCATTTTTGTGTAAAAGGAATGTATTTTTCCTAAAATCTTTCGCCGGTAAAAGCACCGCAGCGCTCAAGTGAGTTTGACAAGTCCACGCAGCCCTTAAGTTACATTGAAAAACTGAGATGAAATCCTTTAAGCAATGCGGTATCAGATAGACAGGACCTTATCAATAAAGGCTAAATAGAATTGTATATATAACGACGCGGAGTCCTCACATTTTACACAGGTATTCAATATAAAACGTTATCTTAGTTGTCCTTTTCGTTTGCAATTGGTGGCGGTTTGCTCAATATTCTTCCTTATTTCTTCTGCTTTTTTTTCCCCACAGAAACAGGGATTTTTCATTCTACTATGCTTAGCAGCGACATCGTTGGTATTTCTTTTCCAAAATCCCAACTGGGGACTGGAGTCGATTATCAGCCTACGTCAGAGATATGATTTGGCGGCCAGTGGTAAGTAATTTTGTAGTCCTCGAATTTCTGTCGTCTTCTACGTCCACTGGTGGCACAGCGCCTAACAAAGAGATCCTGTTGGCGGGCAGGCTAATGAAAGCAGTTCTTCTTTCTGGGGAACACATGAGGCGTACAAGCATTTTTGGAGCTAAAAGTTAACAACTTTTATTGAAACCGCTTCAATACTTTAAAGCCTTCATTTTGAGCAAAATTTTGGGGTGTCACTACTTTCCAAGTACTTGTTGTCGATTGACTCCAAATAAAAAAGGATAGAGTCCCCGTTAAGTATTCTTATTTCACACCTATCCTAGTTCTTGTTTACTCAATCTTGCCTTTACACTGTGAACTGTTAGAGAGAGGTCTACGAAAAATACGGATGGCTAACTTTGAAGTAGAATTAATTGTGCTTCCAGTCGCTTCGAACCATCGAGCAATCAGTTCAGATTGAAAGAGAGATGACTAAGTTTGTTAACATTAGCCTCGTGTCTCTCATTGCAGATAAGAAGGTAAAACTGGATACATATCCTGCAAACCTTTTAATTAATGGAGCCCAAGATATGACAGAGGCAACAGTATCACTCAGTAAACAAAGAGCTATTAAATTAGAAGAAAGACTCCGCACTTTGTCTGACGGAGACAGCTTCTCAGCGCGCTCGGATCTGACCTTAAACCTGCCCCAGTCCTCGTCAGATTCACCAGACTCCCATCTGTGCCCCTATGAGGGCTTAGTACCGAGAGAACAATTAACATTCACACCCCGAAATAAAAGCTGTGTTCCTTACAAGAGGACAGATGAGGATTGTAATGAAGCCTTTAAATACTTCGGAGAATACAACTTGACTTCTGAACCACTTCAGTGCGACAGTGAAGCAAGTCGGCCGATCTGTACTTTCCTCACTGAGTTTCGTTTCAGCCCACATGATAAAGTGTTAGTCACATGTTGGAGGGATGTTTGTTCCCAGTCTTCGCCGATACTTCTTGGTTGTTCTGATCCAGAATTTGGAACCGTTGATAAAGAGGAGGCATGGGTGAAATTCCACAGCATAGGTGAACTGGAACAAGAGTTACCTAAGATTGTTGTACAAAATTCCCTTCATGGTTTCAATTTTTGTCTGTTAAAGTGCAAAATTGATGGGCGCATGGTCAAACAGGCACTTATCTTTCCGCCGATTTTAAAACATATGATTCAGAATGCTCCGCGCTCAAGAAAAAAAATTAATGTGAACATCATTCTCGAGGACTCAGTTTCAAGATCTCATTTTTACCGGTCCATGCCGCGTTCAGTCCAGTCCCTGCGCGATATTTACAGGGATGCAAGTTTTCAAGCAACCGTTCTCGATTTTGAGCTCGTTCAGAGTTATGCAGCCTTCACTCTTCCAAATGTTCAATTCTTAATGGCTGGGAAATCACTGAAAGGTAGCAGAAAAATTCTGAAGCGTCTGAATGGTATAGGCATTCTAACCGAGAAATTCAAACGCTTCGGTTACCAAACGTTAATGCACGAAGACCTTTGCTGGTATGATCAGTGGGGAACCTTCCTGTCACCTGAGTACAAAAAAAGGCTGAAGCCCTTCTCGGACGGATTAAAAAGCATCTATGAGGAATTCAAACAAAGTACTGATCGATATGTTGACAATAAAGCGATGACTTTGTTATCCTGTGAAATATTAAAGGGATTTGGGATTTCCAATCCTTTTGGAGGAAAATACACTAGTAACTACTGCTGGGATGGACGTTCACTAAGCGAATATCTTCTCTTCTACGTGAGACGATTCATATCATTAGTGGATCGAAATCCAGAAGTAGCACCGGCGTTAGTTTACACACATCTTAACACCGGACACGAACCATCTGGGAAACGCATTCGAACAGACGACACTATTCTATCCAAGTTTCTTGAAGAAATGGCACGAAGTGACAACACTTTGACCATTCTCATATCGGATCATGGTGGGAAGACTTCAGATTACGCCATTGAAACTTTACCTGGTAGTTTGGAAGTGTACAGCCCCATGATGTTTATGATAATTCCTCACAAAGTTACAAAGCGCCTTGGCAAAGATCGCATGAATGCGCTGATTTTAAATCAGAAACGTTTGGTAACATTTGCAGATTTGCATCATACACTTAACGCTATTGCAGCCTTGACAGATGATGGACGTACCAATGACAAGGACAGCGGTTTGCTTCAGCCAGTTCCACAGACACGCACATGCGCAGATATAAAAGATATATCCTCTGAAGGCATGTGTCGATGTAAAGGCTGGAGAAAGTTTTTGAGTCCAAATTCCATGGAGGTCATTTGGCTGGCAGAGTTTGCTCTCGGACAAATTAATAATATGATACAAATGCAATACTCGCAAGGAATTGCTGGAAATGAATCAAAGCGTAGAAATGGATTCGGCCGTTGCGCCATGTTTGTTGGTAAGTCCATTGAGCGACCGAGACAAGAACTTATTGGCAAAGACTACATCACTACCTTAGTTTTAGTTGTTGAACCAGCTTATGGTGTGGAATCGAAGGAACGATTCGAAGTTCAGCTAAAACACTCCAGTGTTAGAGAACATAACATCACCTTCATCAAATACACGCGACTTAGTTTCTATAGCAGATATAAAGGCTGCGTCGACAAAAACGTAGACCTCAATCTTTGTGCATGCACACCGCATCCTTCAAGTAAACATAGAGGATCGAACATCGAGGATCTGATTCGCGCCCGCCACTTTGTAGACTTCGGAATGACAAGTAGTACTCGCTCTCTCGTATCCAAATGTTTATTGGTCACGTTACGGCATTTGAAGAGGCTTGTCGTTTCCAAAAAGCAAACGCGTGTAATGAGTATTGAACTTGCGAATGTGTGTAAAAATGAAACGCTGAGGGTGAAAATAGGAGGTATACACAGAGTAACACGATTTTCACTTGCGCTTCCCATCTCTTTAGTCTTGAAGCCCCGGACAATTCGTTTCTCGCTGTCTGTTCTCAATGGGTGGAAGTACGGTTTATTCAAACCTGTTTTTGTGCACTCTCGGTATGGCCATGGTAGTAAAAGGGGAAAGGTCACGTGACAAGAACCTCTTGAATACTTACTAACGTCAATGCCTCGTCGAGACATCATGGAATCATGCTTCAGAAACATTTTTATTTATAAATCCATAATATTTTTAGATTATTTTAATAAATGTGGGTAGACTAAGTTGAAAGAAACAATTGTCTTTCTAGCTGCTGGGACCCAAATGGCGCTGACAAACAACCCGAGCCGACTCTGCTCTCGCGCACCCATAAAAATTTTTTCCCAGAGGAATATCTTTTTTCCTTACCAGGTTTTTGTGGCCCCAACATTGAAATACGAGGGTCTCAATGGGGTTCACCGTTAACAAAAATTTAACCGTCAGTGAAAGAAAAACTGATCTTAGCCGCAAAAAAATTTTTAGTGACCACATCGGAAAAATACTAACCGTTCGCCGTAAATTGGCCAAAATTTTAACCGTTAGCAGTGAAAGCCTCATTGAGAACATCTGATACGAACGTAGTAGCACTATCAGCTACGTAGTTTCTCTCTACTGAAGAGAAAAGAAACCCCGTCAGGAAGAGTCTGGTAGCAATGCTTAGTTATTTTACATTTTGCGTCTCTTTAATCACGGTGTATTTGACTCAACCGGTCAATAACTACTGAAACAGACCAAAGATATCTGCATAGAAAGTGAATACAGTAAAACGTCTTCTACCTGGAGCCTCAATCACGCGTAAACACAGAATTTATCAAGTAAAAACTTAGCGTGTTATCGAAACTTGGGTGTAATACTTTAAGAAGCCCTTCAAGGGGCTGGTCATAATTATCGAGGATCTAGTTTAAATCACAATAAAATTTACAGTCTCTCCCTTTAACTCTCTTAGCGACGACTTATTCACTTACATTCCCACCCCCTCCCCCACAGGCGATAAATAATGACAGCAAGATCTCGAGGAGGGGGGAAAGTGGATTAGTCGTCGCTAGGAAAGTTTAAATAACTACTGAATGGTTCCCAAAGCAAGGCATATTTAAAGAGTGCGCGTCATGAAGATATCTTTTGCACTTAATTCTTATCATATGAATTACAGTTTTCAATTATACCGCTAGCTCCTCTCTTTACATTGGAAGGATTGGAAAGATTCTTCATCATATTTTTCAGTATTTTAGCGATAAGATCCAATTTCTGACGCTTTTTATTAATAAGAACAAGGTCATATTTTTCTTTCATTTTTGAGACCTCCCCTCGTAGATTTTCCCATCGTTTGACACCCCACCCAGCTACACCCACCAAAATTAAATAACAGAGCCCTCCAATGACGAGTACGGACCCTGCTCCAAGTAATGCCCCGAGAATTGTGGGTAGAGTCCGATCCATGGCATTCCATCCTAGAACTCCACCGAGTATCAATCCAAGGAGAATGGCGGCCAAGAGAGCTTTTCCCGCGTGTATGACAATTCTTCCTTTCCTTGTCTTACAGTAGTTGTACCGACGTTCCACTATGGCAGAGTTATCTTCGATTTTTGTTTTCAGGTCGAGATGTCTGGAAAATGTAAATGTAATAAGGAATAAAACCGGAAGAAGGATGAAAAAGGGGAAAAATAACTCATAATAGGTAACTCTGTGAAGATTTATGTACCGAAAGGTAGAGTAAAACCAGACGGCTGAAATACATCGTTAGGTAATTTTTCACTTTTAGGCATTTGTTAGCCGTTTACCAAGTTACTGGACTTCCCTGTTTTTTCAAAGCGTTTTTAGTTTGCTACAATATGTTTTGTATGTAGTTCAAGTCAGAGGCTAAGCTAAAGTAGTATCTTCACCAAACAGTATTTCAGGCAATTTTATAATTTTCATTATCTGATGGCTTAAAAGATCTAGTACCTGCTACACCTGTTAGCTTAAATTGTATTAGCACTTGAATCACATGCGCGAAAGATAAGTCATGAACGTTAGAGAGTTATTATTCTTTGCATATATTGCAGAACATTTTCTTCAATTATACTTTAATCACACTAAAACGATTATGAAATATTTTAAAATAATCTTAATAAAGACAAACGCAGCATCAGGAGCGAGCGTTAAATCATTACAAAGAAAATACAGCAGTGAATAAACAATAAAGCAAAGTTAAGAAGAGTCAAGGTAAATGATTAAAGTTGAGGGATTGCAGGTGCATTGGCCGGCTCATGATAAGAAAACGGACCTTCGCATGCTCACTGGCTTCAAATCTGTCAGCGTTATTGTCATGTATCTCATGAATGAAAGCTATGATTGGCAGGGAATAATACCATTCTAACGTCTTTAGTTCGAAATTCTTGGCAGGCTGTTGTGTTTTTGTTCGATTCATTCACTGAAAATTCCCCGCGATCGGCGTTGCCTGTAAGCCTTTGCACGATAAGTAAGACCGTTTAAAAAAAAATTGAGAGTTGTTCCATATTTCCTGTTCAGTAATGCAATGAACTGAAAAAATTATTTATCAACCCGCCGAGGCACGCGAACTTTAAGAGTGCGTCATCTCGCGTGAGAGCAGCGACTGTCAGTCACTATATGCGACCTGATTAACCCGTTATTATTATTTACTAACCTATTGTATAGATCTAAAAAGTCCTCGTTCAGCTGCGGTAAACGTTCCTCAATCAACTGTAATTGGCTGTCATTTGGTTCATTCTCTCGGAACGGACTGAAAAACTTCACTGTTTCCTCGATTTTCTCTCGGGTTTCTTTCTCCAGATCTGTCCATGTTTCTATGTTCTCTATATTATTTTTTACATCATCGTATCCCATGTTTTCTTTTGATTCTAGGTCTTTCACTTCTCGATATCCATCGGTAAAGAAGTCCAGAACAACGCTGCAACAGTTTCCAGCATCGTCCGTCATTTTGTGCGATCTATCTGTCAATTTTAAAAGTAGCGGTCAATTTGAACCGCTAATAAGGTGAATTTTAAAGGCTAAACAGAAATGCGTTTGAGGTCATAAATGATATATATTGATAAATGACACCTTAATTTCTTTAATTTTCGCCTTTTCGTGATAAAAGCTTCTTAAAGTCCTGGGCTATCTATAAATCATCTAGTTTCGCATTTATATCTTCAAATTTTACGACCACGAGCGCTCTCTAAGAGCCAGCGAATGCGATTTTTTTTTTCTAGGAGAACCATGACAGAAACATTTCGGTCTACCGTTGCTTTAATTTGGCTCTAATCAGCTGTCCAAACTGGTTCTCTGTAACAACAGTGATTCAAGAAAAGTTTTTAAGACAGGTCTCATTGACGCTTGTGTAAATCCTTAATTTTGGCTCCTTGAAAATTGCCGTGTATTTCATAAAGAGAATTTGAAATAATATCGCGAATCACCTTTTCTATGCACCCCTACGGATGATTTACGTAGGAGTTGACAGACAATTAATTCAGTAAAAAGGAAAAGCCATCATTGCTTTATGTATAAAATCAGAGCTAAGCAAAGAGTTTCCAGCAATCTGATTGTTCGAGCGGTTCTTTATATTTAGTTTTTATTAGCCGAGTCTATCATCTATCATGTCAAATAGAGGATATCGTTTGATTTAAAACCAAAATCTCGAGTTTTTAGATCTTCTGCAAAGCTCCAGTTTTCGAGACCTTTTCAAACAATGACATAAACTAGAGTGCTCTGAGCAGCTCTACGTAATACATCTCCTGTAATTCGTCAAACAACCCTATTTAGCAGTCTTAAATAAAAAAATTAAGAAAAATTCTCCATCAATTCGATAAACTCAGTAGAATGCATTACTTTCCCGCGGTCGCACATAGACACGATTTGAGTTGATCTATAAAATTCCTTTTTAGAGCAATTCTGAGGTGACGCAAGACGAACGAGTAACCCAGATAGAAAGGAAACCAATAGAGAAAGTGGAAAAAAACTACATATGGTTTCAAAAAAACGTTATATTTCAAATACTTCAGGGCAGTTTGCTTAAAAAATGTTTTTTTGATTCAGATCGAAAAAATGACACCATTAACTCTTTAATTAAAACCACCTAAAACACATTGTGTTTAAGTGGATTGGTTTAATATTATTAGCAGGCTACGAGTGCGGAAAAACTGCGTCCCAGACACAATCAAACATTGTTCTTTTCGATACGAGAACACGACAGTTAAAGCGGTATTACGTGCACAATATTATTTCGACAACACCAACTAACCGATTAGCCTTTTTGTCTGGGTCTGTCTAGTACAAACCGTCATTGACAACAAAACCGTTTACATGCGTTTAGCTCTGTGCTGTGAATAAATGGTCAAAACTGGGGATTCAAACTAACAAACTTACCTTCAAGCTAGGGGCAGGTCCTTAAGCCACGAAGAAAGAATTAAAACGGGTGATTACATGCACAAATCCTCAAGCTTTTATAGCTGGCGATTACAAGCGCAAACCCATTGGTTATCCACATTTACATTTTGACCAGCCAAAATAAATACATTTCATGAATCTTAATTGCTTCGCTTCATTCCCGAAAGCGTGTTCGAATACCGTAGAGACACAAAAGGACCGCCTTTAGGCAGACACCACGTTATGAAAATGTTTTGAATTCTATATTTATATCATATCGTTGTATAGGTTTAATTGCTTTCAATCGAAAATTTCATCAGGTTTAAAAAAAAGTGGAGAGACCTTGTAAATACTGCGTTATCATTGCGGCCGGAAGTATGTCATCGAATTTTTCCATAAAAGCCTTTAGTCATCTTCTGCAGGCGGTGTGCGCACTCCGATCGCATTGCATTGTAGTAGCGTTATTTTCAATATGGCGGTAAAAGCGGTAGAAATGGGTAGAGTTTGACTGAATATTCCATAAAAGTTAGCCGTTTCTTTTTCCTTTCACTATGGGTAAATATAATTTGATATATTCTGAACGTGAGAAGTATTTTTCGTGCGTATTTGTCCCGTTGTACGTCGTAGTTTGAAGTCTTTCAAAGGTTTGTATGGCCACTTTGATCCTTCTTCAATAGTTCTGACCAAACGCGCTCAAACGCGCTCCAGTGGTACAAATGTTTTAAACATTTTAAGTGACAGTGTTTGAGACCCTTTTGTGGAGCGAAAAGGACCATTGTTGTGTTTAGTGTGTTGCGTTACATAGCGTTACTACTAAGGAAGTAAGTAAGTCGACTTTATTTAAAGAGCGTGTACGCATAACAGCTTAAGCTGACAAACCAGTGGTCCTCAAAACTAAGGACTGCAAGGGCATTTATCAATCGTGTTGTAAATCTACTTTCCTAAGTGAAGGAAAATTAAATAATCGCGAGTGTTGTGTGGTGAATCTTCTATCTTGATCATTGAATGAAGGACAGTTAAATTAGAGCAATGGAAAGAGTCACTTGATCCATGAAAACCTTTACCTTGCGTGAGGCGACACGCGGGAAAGTCGGAAGCCGGAAAGAAAAAGGCAGTCGATCGTTGAAAGATGTTGGTAGGCCTGTGCGTCTCCTACCATTCGCTAGCGCTTTTAAATCTTCTACCCTCAAAGTTTAGCTATTATTAGGATATCTTTAGATGACTTTCCTTTGCGATGTGATAATAAGGGTCAGTTTTGAGGTGTCATAATTCTTCATCTGTAGGTTCTTGAGGTTTGGCAAAGCCGGATGAGATTGTGTTACAAAAGGCAATAATTTCTTCAGTGCGCGCGCTTTTTTCTTTGTTTCAGAGTATACTACTCTCCTGAAGTGAAAACTCCAGAGATACGTTTCTCAAAACCCTCAAATAGGTTTCCTCTATTCTCAAAGGGTATTTTGAAACTCTGTACGTTTTTGCTAAACGTGGAGCGCGACAAATTCGCCCTTAGGAAGCGTGGGGCTTATCCTTTTACAAATCCCGTATTTTACGCTCGGTGGAAAATGTTCGTCTATTACAAGGTCAGTCTCTCTAATATACGTTTGTATGTCAAGGGTCAATTCACAGTTGAATAACTCGCGTCTAGGAATATAATTACTGACATCGAAATTATTCATCCCGCCATCGGTTGTGAGTGGAACTGTTGCCATTTGTGTGGAGATTCTTAGGCAGATTGCAGTTTCGAATCTTTCTAAATAACGTCAATTGCCTCTTAAGAACGAATTCGTCACGGACGAATTACAGGAGTTGCGTAGGCCCTTCAAACGTTTTAACTTTCAAAGGAATGGCAACAGACAGTGAATCCCCATTACAATCTACGTATATTCAGGCCGTATCTCTCTGCTACCAGAGATGTTCACTCCAACAAGATGCAAATGACTCAATTTTTGTTTTACGACCATGATGCAACGCAATCAGAGTGCGCACACCGCCTGATCAATGTATACATAGTAACTATGCATACAAGGACTGTTCACGTCGCGATATCTTTTATTAACTTACGTAACAGCATTCTGGCCGCCATTTTAAAATCGTGTCACGCAGAAGCTTAGAAATTCAACCTTTCTTTTTCACTTAAACTAAAAATTTGTAAAAAGACAAGTTTTTAGCTGTTCTAATAACTAACCAAACTAAAATTCTCAAACGGATTATGGACAAAAGGGTTAAAGAACAGGTGTTACTGCACATGGCATTACAACTGAGAAATTTTCTACAGGTTGAACTGGTGGGGGAGGAGGTTTGCTCTGTGGCTTCATCAGCATCAGGATCAGTATTTCTTGTTTGACGGAATTCATGTTTTTCCATTTACTGCCCACCGACTCCATAATTTTCAAACCCTCTTTTCACTGCAACGACCTAACATATCGTCGGAGGTCCGTTTTGTTTTCGGAACTTTTTAGAAATTCGAAGTAGATTTGCATGCATTTTTACACTGTTTTGTAATGAATAGATTAATCTATTTGTGTTTTTGGATCCCAGAGCATAGAAATTATCAAGACCAGATCATACAATGATAGTCAGTGAGACCTGTCTTACACACACTTCTTGAACTAGTTTGATCAGCTAATTAGAGCCAAATTAAGGCAACGGTAAGCAGAAATGTTTCCATTGTTAGCGGGCTCTCCTTTAAAAAGATCGCCTTTGCCGGCTCTTAGAATTCGCTTGCGGCCGTGAGAAGAAAGAAACCCGGCAAAACTCAAGGAAACAGAGGAGCTTTCAGTCCGTTCCGCAAAAATGAACCAGGTGACAGCCAATTAAAGTTGATTGAGGAACGTGCCTCACAGCTTCCGGAACGAGGACGTTTCAGATCTGTACAGCAGAGCGATCAGACCGCACAGGGTGACTGATAGTCGCTGTTGACGCACTCTTAAAGTTCGCGTGGCTCAGTGGGTTGATAATTTTTTTAATTTTGGTATCATCAACCGAGTTGATAACTGGCCACCGTAAAGAGTTTCAAGCTGATGTTCCGAGCTTTAGCAGTTTGTCAGAGCGAATGACTAACGCTGTGGACGAAGATGATAAAACCAAAATGTCCATGTAACTCCGACACAGTACCACTGATTCTTTAGAAACTTACCCCCCTTAATTGATAATTTTTTAGTTCATTGTTTTACAGACCAGAAAACATGGAACAATTTTACAAGTTGCTTTGGAGACGGATCTTGCTTTCCGTGCAAAGAATTTCAGTCAACGTCGCTAAGGCATTGTCAGTGAATGAATTGAAAAACAAAATATCTAAAAAATACAACAGCTTTGTTTAGAATCAGTTTTGCCCGTATAGGACGTTCCTTGAAAGATCTTACACCCAGTCATAGCTTTTATTCATGTTAGAGATAACAAGAACATCGACAGATTTGAAACCCGGATGAGCATTTGAAAATCCGCTTTTCTGAGTGACAATGCGAACTGAACACCTCCAATTGCTCAACTCCGCTGGTTAACGATATATATATTTAAAGAAAATGTTCTACACTTAATGCAAAGAATAAAAACACTAACACTCCTTACTAGTCTTTCGCGCATGTAATTTCAAGCGCTGACACAATTTAACTTGAAATATGTATCAGGTACCCCAGCCGGATAAGTTACAAACTTTTTGGGTAAAGATACTTCAGTAGCTAGTCCGCTAATTTGAACTGCAGAACATGGCATGGCAAACTAAAAACACTTCGAAAAAACGGGGAATTCGAAAAACTTGATTAAACGACTGAAATATGCCCTCAAAAATTCGCGATTGAATCCTTTCAAAATAGAGGGAGTGTCTCGCGATTTAATCGAAAAATGTTATTCATATAAGGAGAAATACGTGCAAAAGATCTTATTGAGGCACCCTTCAAATATGCCTTGCTCCAGGGACCATGCAGTTATTAGGGAGTTTAAGAAAACCGCGACGACAGCGGCGACAGGAACATCGTTAAACAAAAGGTTTAACGAGCAGAACAACGGCTGAGCACGCGTATAATAAATATATCTTATTAACCAAGCGCGAGGGCTGTACTGGGAGAATATCGGCCCGGCGCGAGGTCCGTACAAAAAAAGACCGAGGGCCGATATCCTTCCAGTACGGTCCCGAGCAAGCTTGGTTAATAAGAGATTTATTATACGACTGAAGTTCAAAGGGACACAAGTGCGGTATCATTCGGGACGGTGCCCGGTCCAATACTGAGAAAATATTGACCGGCAATAGGGCATTTTGATTGGTTGATTTTAGTTATTGGCCCTCTGACAGCCCGAGTCGTGTAATAAATATTGGTAAATTTCTTTGCATCTTCTGCAAAACAACGCGTAATGACCAAACTTAACAGTGTTTACAGAACGTAAACGAAGACTAATTCTTAAAATTTCTTTTTCTAATTCGACGCTGCTTTCCATATCAAGTTCCGAGAGTTTTGACAGTGAGAAACAAGCTAACTGGTTCGAGGGTATCGAGAGATTCGTGGGTAAAATATAAATTCATTATTAAACCGACGTTGTCCACGGCGTCGCCGTTTCTTAAACGCTCTTTTACTTCGTTAGTGAGGGATCACAGGGTTTTAGGGTTAGTCGTCGCTTAGAAAGCTTAAAGGAGGGATCGTAAATTTTCTAGTGTTTCAACCTTGATCCTCGTTAAATGATGACCGTTTCGTTGGTGGGGGTCACTCAAGTGTTATACCCGAGTTTCGAGGACACGCTAAGTTTCTACTCGAGAAATTCTTGGTTTACTCACGATTGAGGGTCCGCGAAGCAGGAGTTATACCGTATTCATTTCTATTCTGAGGCCTCTACGCTTCATGTCACAAGTTTGTTTTCAGTTGTTATTGACTGGTTCTCATTACGATTTAAAAGAAAAATAACCGTGACCGAAGAGTTATATAAATCGATGCTCTCGTCGCAAAATTTATTTTAAGTATGAATTGCTTCCAAACCCTTCACAGGGCTTCTTTTCTCTTCAGTAGAGAGAACCTAGGAACGTAGCTGATAGTGCTACTACTTTCGTATTAAGGGCCGCAATGGAGTAACGGTGATGATAAATTTATTCTTGTAATGTTAAAATCATGTCTTAACTACATTAATACTAAATACCTTCACTGAACATAGTTGAAGGCACTTACACACTCATGCGACACATAAGCATGTGAATGTAAAAATCTAGTCGTGACGACACAACTTTATCAAATACTGTATCAACAATGAGTTTGGGCTTTTCAAGAAAAAGACATCAAAGCAATAACTTGGACAGGGTGGGGAGGGGGAGGGGGAGGGGGAGGGGGAGGGGGAGGGGGAGAGGAAGAGGAGGCATTTAGAAGAGAGAGACTAAAGTTAGCTTTTGTAGCATTTTGCCACAATTGAGATTTAAAAATAATCCCGTATAACACAACTAAGTTTCGAATAACCAGTGAGATAAACACGGCTAGGTATACTAAGATACACACTTTTTTAGGCAGAAGGGTTGCTTTGCAATGCACGGCGTTTAAACGGTAGCTAATATACTAGCTTTGTGATCTTGAGCGAGATCTTGTCGGTGTTTGTCTGGGTGATTTAGTTGGTGGAGATTTCCTCTTTGGAGACACAGATCGCGAGCGTGACTTCGAGCGGCGATATGATTGCCTACTTTTATTGCGTGACTTAGATGAAGGTGAGCGTGACCTGGAACGGGATCGTGAACGTGAACGGCTCCTGGAAAACAACATATAGTTACTTTAAAATGAAATTATTATCCCACACTGGTGACTCTCTTAGCACAGACACCTCCAGATGGAAAAAGAGATATTTAAATATGTAACCTAAACATTTTTCAATTCCATCGTCTACGCTCCCTAGAAGAAGGACAACATTTTTCAAAGATTTCACCTCACTACGTCGGTGGTAAAACTAATAAGTTAATAAGAGTTACGTATATTTTTTAATGAACCTTACTTGGTTTTCGTTGATAAAAACGAAGAAACGAATAGTCCAACAGGCCCCCCCCCCCCCCCAAAACCAAAAAAAATTATCCCAGGAAAAGTTTACGAGTACATTGGCTAAAATTGCTGAGTATAATAGCATGACAATTTCCATAATTACCTTCTTCTTCTCCTTCTCTCTCTACTTCGGCTACGACTTCGACTTCGCCGGCGTCGGCTCCTGGTGGAAACAGTGGGAAAGCAAAAGGTTAGTTAATGAGAGAAGAGTGCTGGCATTTTGGAACGTTTAAATGGTTTTCGAATGAGTGACGAACGTATCCCAGATGGCCATTGCTTTGCCTTGTAATTGGTCGAGAGAAAAAGCGCACTAGGCTCTCAACCAATCAGATGTTAAACTGAACTAATCGCGAACTTGGTCACTCCCGTTTTCCCGCGCGTACGGAGTTTCCTCGCTTTTACTTTTTTTCTTTTCTTTACTTTTTTCTTTACTTTTTTTCTGTCATATAAACCCTTCTGCTGGCTGGGGAAGATCCAGGATTTAGTCAAGGGAGGTTCGGAGAACTGTTCCCCTCCTGAGGGGTCCAAGATTTTAAAAGCTAGGTCTTCGGAAACACGATTTCCAGCGTTCTGAGGGAAAATTTAGGAGTTCGACCGAACTGGTTGTTGTTGTGGTTATTTTTAGCTTTGGCTGTAAGACAACAAACTGAAATATGCCACCCTACAGCTCTACCGGTTAACACGGGTTTTTGTTGATACGTATTAGTGCAGTTTACAGGTAAAAGTAGTCTCCATACATTTTGCCATTTATAATTTGACTAAAAAAGAGCGTTGAAAAAGCGACGTACGTGAGTTGTTCATTTAAACAATGTACCCTTTGAACTCCTTAATCAACTACTTATACTCTTTTAACTCAATAGTTTTGTTGGAAAAACTTTTTTTTATCACGTCAAAAAAAATTTCACTACACGCGCCAAGTGTTTGACAATACTGTTGCCAGTGCACGCGGGAACACCAATCATTTACAGGAAATAAAAACCAGAGCAATATTAGAAAAGAAGTACAGTGAACATGGTACTTGACAATTAAACAATTCTAAAAGGAATAAAACATACCGCTCTCTATCCCGATCTCTTTCCCCCCTCATTCTTTTTTCTCGTTCGCGTTTCTCTTGTTCCCGCTCGCGTTCTCTTTCTTCACGACGACGTATCCTCTCCATTTCTCTCTCAGATCGCTTTTTAGCCACTCCATCCTATCAAACAAATTAATGCGATACTCAGTTAGACTTGGACCCAAGATCCGCTTTGAAGTTCTCCTTTCACGCTACCATACATTTTCCTGTAAATTCGTTGACAGAAGTTGAAGTTACATCAAGGTAAGTGTGACACCCTCCGCTTACACTTAACTAAAGTACTTGTCTGGTCTCATCCCTTGTTTTACAGATAACACGAGGAGAAGTTCCTTCTTAATAAGCTTAGTTTGACGAGCTTTTAAAGCTGCTTAACCATGAGATTAAGACTTTTATTTCGTTGATACCTGCAGTTCCTTCAGCCTGTCCCGGATTTTGATGAAACCCATGTGAAGTTTTCCTCCAAAGTGATCAGCTAACCTGGTTAAAAATAAAAATTTTTAACAAATTAATTATCAGCCGATAAACTCCCCTGACATCAGCTATAACCTACAGCCCAAAAGAATAATTGAGAGGAGCAAAAATTGCTACATGAATAAAAGTTCTAAAAGAGTATTTTACAATGTTCATTACGCATCCATATCGACATTATACACTATACAAAACACTTGTGAAGGTGTAGTCTGATCGTCCGGGTGAGTGTAGTCCTGAGAAGGACTGTTGTCGGTGGTAGTGACTGACGTTTCGACAACCTGTGCGGAAGTCATCATCAGAGTCAAGTGAATGATTGTTGTCAGTAGAATGTTCTTATTCCAGTTCGTGTGAAATGATCGGTTGGTTTTGCCGTGATGTTATTGGCTGTAAGACTCAAGTGACGTAAGTCGGTCGTGATTGGTCTGTTCCGATCTGTCGGTAAAGTTAGGTCGTTCTTTTTCGGTCGTTTGTGATGTGTATGTCGTGAATGAGTCGTTTGTATGGGGCGGGTAGTTGTTGACATCTGTTTAGGGGAGTCTGTTCTAAGTTAGTAAACCAGCTTTCCAGAGTCAGTCGTTGAAAATAGTCAGTGCTGTAGGTTAGGCATTGCGCAGAGTCCCAGTCAATGTTGTGGTTGGTAAGTCGATGGTGTTCGGCAATGTGATTGCTGACATCACCTTTCCTCGTAGCCCGTCTGTTTTCAGTCAGTCTTGTTGTGAGGTTTCTGCCAGTCTCACCGATGTAGGAGGCTTGGCAGTCGGAACAATTGATCTTATAAATCGTTCCCTGTCTGTTCCTCGGTTCGTCTTTGTCTTTAACGTTGGTTAGTAACTGACGTAGTGTGGTGATGGGTTTGGGGGCGACGCGGATATTGAAGGGTAGTAAGATGCGCGATATGTTTTCAGACATGCCTTTTATGTACGGGATGGTTGCTGTAGTCGTAGGGGTTGCGGTGTCGTTTGTTTCGGTAGTGGTAGTGGGTCGGTGAGTGTTTCGTCGGATGAAGTCGTTGTTTTAGTTGTTCTTCTCAATTTGAACACTACATGCACAGTCTAACAGTAAAAGGTTTGATTTCAGAGGCAAAAGTTGATCATGTGACCTGGTCACCAGTTGAGTGTAAGTAGACCCTCACAAGGACTGTTGTTGGTAACAGTAACTGGCATTTCTACAACCTCAGTAAAATCATCATCAGAGCCAAGTGAAATAAAAATTCCAGCAGATCAGAGGGTCAACTAGGCTTGCATGGGAACAGAATCACTTGACTTGAGTAATGATTTTCTCTCAGGATGTCCAAAGATTAGTTACAAGTGCCTATGTCAGTCCTTTTCAGGACCACTCACCCCTGAATGATAACACTACATAAGGAGTTTGTAAAACACTATTATGAGGGACACAGCTGTACAAGAACATATTCAACATATTTAAATATTCTACCAAAATTTGGATTACAACATGCGAATAATTGCAAAATGTGATAAATTTCCTAGCACAAAATTTTTAAGTTGCACATCGTCCATAATTCGGATCTCACCTGCGATCATTGTCATACAGGCTGAGATATGCTGCACACACCTCACAAACCCTCAGTTTTTGTTGCTGTAGCGAGGATGAAGGAAGTGACTCTCGATATATATCCTTTAGGAAAATAAAACAGAGCCCATCACTAAACTGAATCAATTTATTTCAGACATGGGTTAAAAGTATCAAAGCAGTTTCCTTGCAGTTCTCATTGTTTATACTTCAGGCACATGAAAATAACCTTGAACAGTGTACAATGCAATTTTTTTTAATTTTACAATGAAATTAATTCAATTTGACCTGCCAATGAAAATCAAAATGATCTTTGTAGCTGGAGTGCAACTTCTGCAATAGCAGAGAAGCCTGAAAATTCAGGATTTGATGTGTGTGAAGCCTTTGAATCCCCTTAAAGCCTGAATATCTCAGGCTTCTTTTCTGCAGTTACAAAATCTACTTAAACTGCAGTTCAACTGAGGATCATTCCTTTACTTCAAATTTCTACATGGAAACTAACTGATTACCTACATTACTCCTTGAAAACAAAAAACAAGCAATTTTTCAAAGCATACCTCTGCCATTTTTTTCTTTGCTTTTAAGTCTTCCACCTCCTTCATAAGTTCCATTGACTCCTCTACTTTGCCCTCAGCTCCTACCAAAACGAACACACAAGTTTCAAAATAATAACATGCACTATGACATGCAAGGAAAGCTTAACCCATCAACCACTAATAGTAATAAGCATCTCATTTCTCCCCAAAGTATCACCCTTAAATCAAACATTAGGGCCACAAGAAGAAAGGAAATGATCACAAACTCAAAAGGTCCTTGATTGTTCGAAAAAAATTCATCTCCTTACACGTACTTCAAGAAATGTATAGAGAACAGTTTGGAGAATGTGCATACTGATGTTAGGTTAGAGGGATCAGATGTTGCAAACTGTTGAGAAATGGACTGCGTGAATGTCACGCTGTGGAAGTGAACTTTGTTCCTTTCATTCTCGTTACCCATTGATCAGCTGTAATCACGTGATGTAAGATTAGGATTTAAGAAAAAATAATCATGTGCGAGGCGGCGTGTGATTGAGCGAGTGTTGGTTTTGGGACATTAAAAATAGTTAAGTGTGTCAAATCTGTGGATCATTTTAACGTGAATATTATTGGGAAAATCTCTTGTGTTAGAAGCAATCGGAAGATTCCTGACAAAACCATGGTTAAAAAGGCATGGGGAAGAGGAAAGACTGGATGCTTGTTCTCCTCTGTAAACTGGCACTACATTACAATTACAACAATTTAACATACCCACAGTCTCTGCTTCGGCAAGTTTTTTTCCAATCTGTTCAGCCAGGTCATGAACTGCTTGTGCCTATTGGTACAGAAAATTAACATCACTACTCATGACAAAACAAGTTAAGAAAATATTTTGTGACAATTACACAACAGTTCAAGTTACTAACTGTTTGGTTGTTCACTCACAGACAAAAAAAGGCTAAAAGGACTCATAAAACTTTTGGGGTAGTTTCACCTGCAATGAACAGTTTCAAACTTAATCAAAACTCTAAGAAAATTCTTGAACATACAGATTACTACAAGCCCAATTTGAGCACTGGTGTGGCTATGTCGACATCATACTTGTAATTGGATGGTGTAACTGAACAGTATGTGTTATGTGCACACCCCAATGTTATGCATTTCAGCCATTGTCATTTAAGAAAATGCATAACCGAAGGCTAGTTTGTTTCCCAAATTTTGTCATAATTTTGATTAATTGGTAACAAGACATTGTGTCATCCAATTCTGTGATCTTACTTGTGACTAAAAAATTGGACTTGCGCATGGTTGTCTGATTTTGTTAATCTCTCGCATGATTACAAATTTAAGTCAGCTCCAGTTATTCCCATGATCATTACTTGTTGTGTTTGTCTCCTTGCAAAACAAAACCAGTTTGAGATGTTTAAGATTCTTGGCACAATTTTACAAGCTAGGTACACAAATACATTAAAAAATCTTCCTAGCTGGAACAAGCTGGTGGAACAATTGAATCCATTTTTAAAAAAATTAAAAGTTTCATTTTTATGTGGAAACTGAGCATCATATCTTTGAGAGATCAGAATCAGATTTCGGCCAATTTGAAGTATAGACTTTCTAAATGCCTAAAGTTCTGGATCAAGTGCCATATTTATTTGACTGGTATTTCTTGAAGCAAACTACCATGACTGTATGTATCAATGCTAGTGAATAGAGGTTTTGCACAGCAGCCATTTTGGATGGCAGGAACAATGAAAATATTTTGCATAAGAAAGAAAAATTTTTCCCATGGGTAAAATAATCTATTGTTCCTGACATCTAATATGAAAATCAGATATTTAAACTGTGGTTACAGAAATTAGTGTGTGATCAATCTTTAGAGAAATGACTACTACTTAAGCAGAAGTGAAAATAGGGCCTGAAAAAAATTCTGGCCTGTACAGGATTTGAAATCATGACCTCTGCAATACCGGTGTAGTGCTCTACCATCTGAGCTGACAACTGGGAACTGGTCATTGTGTTGGTTCATAATAAACCCGTGAAGTGCTTAGTCAATGCTTGTGAATATATGAAAATCATATATATGAACTGCAGTTAAAGAAATTATTGTGAGATCAATCTTCGCTGAAATGAACACTACTTAAGCAGTAGTGAAAATAAGTCCTGAAAAAAACTTCAGCCCTGTATGGGACACAGGTACATACATACTGTACGTATGTACACTTAGTAATATTCAGACAGGCTAGCCCTGTTCAGCTTAAAGCTGGTTTGAATGGGGCCCTATATAACCAAGAAGGCCAGACTACAACTCTGGGAGCTACATTCCCTACTCTTTGCAAGAAGTGTGTGGGTTCTTTAACATCCCCTGCTAATACAGAGAATATGAAGGAGAGGGCCTATGGTTCATTGCCCTGATCCAAAAAAGGCTAGATGAGAAAGAAAGACTAGAAAAGATTCAGAGACATTGCTGATGTCATAGCAAAGGTAGCACATTCTCCTCAGTTATTTTAAGACCCTGAGTGTTTGTCCAGTCTAGGGTTTGAACCCTCAACTTCCTGCACAGCAGTACAGCATTCAAACAAAAAAAAAAACAAAAAAATTAGCTGACCAAGCAGGTTGTAGTATAGCTCAACTTATAAAACAATTGTTTCCTTTGACATGTGAAATCCACCAGGTAAAATATTTCTTTTCACCCTTGTAACAGCCAAACAGCACAAATGGGGATAACCACAAACTAACCACTACACTACAACTAAATTATGGAATAATTTTAAGATTATTTAACACCAGTCTCTACACTGAACTGGCTTTTAAGAGAATGAACAGAAAAAGGTTTCTGCAGATAAAACAAAATTGTGACTGCACAAATTTAAGTTATAGTTAGTACAGACACAAATGAACTTTTGTACACTGAAAAAAAGAATTTTTTTAAAATTTCTTGCAATATGTGAAAATTTAAACAATACCTTGAGAAAATTTGGGTCCAGCAATATCTAGGGGGAAATACTTAAAATATTCTTTCTTGTCTGGAAAAAAATTTGGCGCCTCTTTCAAGTTTTGAGAGGCAAGAAAAATTGATGAAGAAGCAACATATTATTAGTTTTTTCTGTAAACAACAAATCAAAAAGGTTATTTTTAAGGAGTTTTGCAGTTTCTAGAGCCAGGTTTTTGTTAAAAGCAGAATTTCCAGAAACCAACACTTATTCAACTGGTAGTGACAGAGTACATTTTGTAAATGTTCTTCTTCAGTATCTGCAGGTACACATGTGCTCCTCATGGTAAAATCAAGGCACAGTCTTAGTAAGGATTTCATACGTATTTCACAAGTAAATTTTAGAAACAGTCATGTGAAAGGTGTGAGAAAAGCCTTTCAAACAGCATGTGAAAATGCTTTTGAAACAGTGCTTTTGAAACAGTTCTTATGCATGCCCACAATGATTTCTCTTGACTGCAAAATTTTTGACTACACTGGACACAAACTGAAACACAGGCATTCTTTACAGAGTGCCTGGGCAATAGGGAAAACACCTGGATTTAGACCTGGATGGTGGATTTAGACCTGGATTGTGGTTTAGACCCGGATTGTGAATTCACACCTGGATTGTGGATTTAGACCTGGAATGCGGATTTAGACCTACACTGCAGATTTAGACCTGGATTGTGGATTTGGACCTGGATTGTGGTTTAAACCTGGATTGTGAATTCACACCTGGATTGTGGATTTAGACCTGGAATGTGGATTTAGACCTACACTGCAGATTTAGACCTGGATTGTGGATTTAGACCTGGGTTGTGGATTTAGACGTAGATTAATTGTGGATTTAGACCTGGATTGTGGATTGAACACCAACCTCAGGGACATTGTCGTGATCATCCTGGGTCTCCTCAAGCCTTTTCTTTGCTATTTGGATCTTTCTGTCACAGTCCTTGATGAAAGACTGAAGGTGTTCCATTTGCTGATAAAAATAAAAATAAAATTGACATTTACATGTAATACCATGTTATTTCTTACACTGATATATTTTTCAAAATAATTTTTGGCAATGATCATCCTAATCACAGAAGACACTATTAAAAGTACAACTAAATAGTTCAAGAAAATCACACTCACTAAACCCAAACTTGTTTCATGGTATCTATATCAAAAGTATTCCAGATTTTACATATTTTGTTTGATAATCTTTTTCAGCCCTTGACATTCTGTTTTACTTTGCACAAGCATAACATTTTCTCCACCCTCCTGCACCTATTCTTACTTTCAGTGCAGGAACCAGAGGGACCTTTTCAATGGCAACAAGTTGTGAATTGGCAAGAAAACTTGGATGGTGAAGGACTACACGTACCTTCCCTATCACTTAACTCTTTAAGCCAATAACTAGAACATGAGAAACCTCCTGTTAAGTTTGTGTACTTACATCTACATCATAACCGTAGTCTCTCTTCTTTGATGCAATCTCATAATCTGCTTTCAAGGCAGCTTCATGAATCTTGTTACAGGGACCAAGATCCATTTTCTGGAAGGAAAAATAAGCTCAAAGATACAGTAATCTGAAAGTAAATACCATTACCATAATATTTAAGTACACTGGATACCAAAAAAAAAAGTTAAGTTGCTGTTTAAAGAGAAACAGAATTTAAAAAAGGTTCACTTAGATATGGCTTTTTGCACAGTTTAACTTACAGTTTTGAAGATCCACTGCTCTTCATTGAATAGCATGAAAGGGATACAACAAGACTTAATCAGGGAAGCTTCTAAAAGAAAAAATCCTACTTGTACACTGTAGTATTCTGTAAAAAGGGTTTAAAGATAACTCACTGAGCTCTTCTTGAGCTTGATATTTCATTGATATTGTAGGACGAATTTCTGTCCTGTAACTACATGTTCATCATGTATACATGCAGAGTGTAACTTTCACTAGTGAACAGCCTTTGACAGCCTTTCACAATAACTGCTACCTATGATTCTTAAGTATCAGCGTGATCTTTGCAGTAGTGACATTATCTCATTTACCAAGAAAGCTGTAACATTTAACAGGTATTTAAATTTTGGTGGAAGGCATTACAATGGGTTGACAACCTTAAGCCTTTCATACAAAAAATTCACAGTCTGCCATGATTCTATATAAGTTTATTTTTTTCCCATAACACTCAAAATAATAATAATAATAATAATAATAATAATAATAATAATAATAATAATAATAATAATAATAAAGAAAGAAAGGGAATGTTAAAAGGGAGCCAGGAAAATGTGGAATCATAGTCATAGCATTCCAAACAGTGGTTCAATAACAAAATAAAATTTGAAAGATGTTTTCTGAAGATGGAATCCAAAAATTGTTTAAACAAGCTACTCACTGTGTTGTTGAAGAGCTCGTGGGGACAGAGTCCCATGAGGTAGCTCTTACACACACGGTCATCAGAGAACTTGACTTCATCTTCTGGTCTGGCACCTTAGAAATGCAAAGACAACATTAATAAAACATAAACATTAGCTGAGTGAATAAATATTGTAGTTCTTGGTTTTGAACTTACAAACCAATCCCCAAGATATAGTAAAATGACATACATGTATTTTAAAAGGAGGGCCAAGGTCAAACGAGGATTCACATATTTATTTTAAGAATACCTAAACAAAACAACCTTTGGGTGATCAGAGGGAAACTACTATTATAGAACAAGGCACAAATACTCAGTCTGAGATGTACATATGTAGCTAAATGCCTGTATGTTGAATTTGGTTCTTCTTTCAGAACTCAAAATACTCTTTAGTCTCCAAATTGAAGAGATGGATTTTTCTCTGAGAAAGAAAACCTTTTTCACTATTCCTCTAACCCCCCAAAATTTTCCAAAGTGAATCTTCCTTGTCACTGTCATAGTCACTGCCAAATGGAACATGGGTTTATCATAAGTACAAATCCTTCGGAAGATTTTATGTTGCATGCACATCCAATTCCATATTTTGACTTTTAAAGGGTTCATGTCCAATATTGTACAGTTATGTTTACTGTATAACCCCCACCACCATAAATTAATAAAATGGAAATTTTCTGTCCCTACTTACGTCACCCTACTTACGCATCCAATGACTTGCTCACACTACATGTACATGGCTATCATTGAGCCTTGTTTGAGAAAGCATTCAATATCTAGTATTAATGGGGAACTGCTTTAACACGACATGGTAGTATAGCAAACAAACACACTTAAACTGTCAACAAGATGGCTCACTGTACATCACACTAAAATTTTATTATTCAAAATGCACTTTTACTGTTTCAGGTAACAACACAAGGTGGTTAAACACACAGTAGCACTCAGTTCCTTCTCATGAATGCATCATGACTCAAACTTGTGTAGTGTATTACTGTGTAAAGGGCCTTGTAGAAGATCTAACACTAAGTTGTAAGCAGTGGTAGTTGCTCTAGGAGCTTGACGTTTACAGTGGTAGTCCATTGATTTTGCTTAAGCATTCCCAAGTCTAAGCAGTGCCATTCTATAACCATGCTAAAGGTGGTAAAATGGACTGGACAATTTTTCCTCAAAAGTCACAACACAAAATTATATTTACTACAGCATGTTCCAAACAATTTAGGCATCTGCTACGGCAAAGCAAAATATAATCAATTCTGTTTCCAGAACTTTCCTTTTGAACAGCTGTCTAAGACCAGAAGGTTTCTAACATGCACAGACATATTCTACACGACAGTTTTAAACAACTGTGACATTTCCATAGCGCCGGGTTTAACCCAATAGCAAAATGACAACATACGATATAGCAGCTGCTGCATTACTCTCTCGATCTTGAAAAAAAAAAACCTGCGAGGAAAACCCTTCTTGGAAACACACATGATAGATGTTATGACTCAATCCACTCGTCATACAGTTAAAGAAAATTAAAGGTACTGGCGATATATTATAAAGAACGGGACTGTTAAACCCTACAGCAATGTTTGTCTCTTGAGACCTGCACAGGTTGAAAAACGTGGAACTAGGCAAATTCGCATAGTTAAAAATACATGAAAGGCAAAAACTCACTCCTCTTGACTGAGCTAGCGTCGACATCACAACAGAGTTTTCTATTTAGTCAGTAAAATAACCAAATGAGAAGAAGAGCTAGAACACAAGCGTGTTGAATTTCCAAATTGTACGAATGGAAGACCTAACAAGTTACACGGTTTCACTTTCAAACGAACGACTTTCTACTCACCATCTCTCTGGGTTCCCATAAGTTCGTCCAGCATCTTTTTCATCTGTTCTTGTGCAGTCATTTTGTTTAAAGATGCCCGTTTTCAAAAGGCAGCATACGCCGCAGTTTTCACCCGTTCGTTTGCTACACAAGACTCCTTAGTGCTTCGATGGCGCACCGCAATCAATCTGAGCACGGTTACAGGGACTTCTGGGAGCAAACGCATTCTGGGATTGAAGGAACCTATGGAACGTGGAAATGTTTTTGGGAGTCCTTTTGGCGGGAAAATTTTCCGTGCGTCCTACTCGGAGATCATCGATTTGCCTTCTCCCTTTCAGACACTACTGAACTAACCGATTAAAGAAAAGATCAAAGAAAAACATCGATCTTAGAAGGAACAAACAATATTCGAACAGCCGGTCGTGAGTAAAAGGAAAGGAGAATCATAGAAGAAAATCTGGAACGGACAATCAGGAAGGACATCCTAATAGGAAATAAAAAATCTGGAATAGGAAAACTGGAAAGGACAATCAGGATTAAGCAGTGGTGACCGAAAAAAAAAATTATGAAGAGGGAAAAGGATAGGGCTTGACTATAAATATTCATCTAGTGGTACAAAACAGCGGATAACAGTCGATGGATGGGGAAACTCCTTGTAGAATGGGCGTTGACCATTACGCGGAGTCAAACAGGATTTGTACACAAGCTAACAATCAACCATGAGACAAGTTGGTTCAATAAATTACACCTAATCTGGTCGGGATTTTCCTCTGGGGAATTCTTTTCTCAGATTTCAGTCCTTGAGAAAGAGAGTCGTTAGAGTTTCACGATGAATCCCCAAGTACTTGAGGCTCATATCCTAAGTTCTCTAGATACAAGGTCTTCGGTTATGATCACATTTTTTTCGCACCAAAGTATCATCTTCAGTTCTAAGCGGGCACTTGGCAATAAGCAGATAAACTTATCTGTAGCGAAACATCATTTGACGCAGTCTACTTCTTTTCTTTTTCCAGGAGTGCTCAACACGCGATGACTGCTTCAAAGGCGGGTAAAATTAGTCAATACTGTCCGATCAGCCAAATTGGCTGATGGGCTAAAGAAATGCTTTTGAAGAGTGGTTTTCTCTTACCGTCACCGGAGATACAGTCGAACACGTAATGACAAGGGCAGAACGTGAAATACCATGTACTAGATCAAACAAAAGGAGAGTGAAGTAGCGTGCGGCGCTTAAGACTCGGTTGCTTATGATCTAATTAGAACTAGATTATCGAAGTCATAAGTCATCGTATGGCCTGAAAACCGTGGCGTTGTGTTTGCTTGGTTCTTCCGCTTCTGCTTGCAACTCCGATAATTCAGCTTTCACTGGATCAATGTTTGAGTCAAAAGTGACGTAAAAAGAAAATGGAAACGTTGTAATTCTTCCGACTCTGAATCTGTGGACTACACGACGCTGCCACCATTTTGTGGCACGGCCTCACCTAACCCCTAATTAAAGCATTTCGCAAACATCGTTGCATGCTGAATAATTCTCGGAACATCCTCCTGCTTTTAAACAAAAGTGTCAGCGCTTTGTTGAGACAATCTTGAATTTCTACCACTCAACTTAATTTAATCACGTTTCAATACATAAATTGAAGGGGGAACTTTCAAAAGTCCTCGCAACAAATTTATTACATATCATAAAAAAAAGCTATTAAACTAATCGTGGTAATGAAGTGCTATCGCTTGACTCACGATGAGGTCACTTCCAATACCAGTCGTGATGTGGTAGACTGTGTACGTGTCACAACCTGTCACCTTCGAAGGAATGACGGGAATTTCCACGGAAAATATCTATTCTACTTTAGAACTGGTTAAAAAGTACAAAATGTTACACTGCAGCCGAGTATTTTCTTCATCCATCATTGAACTTTAAATGCGACTCGAAGCATACTAACACTACCACGATTTGCCTATGCGTCTGAAAAACTGTTTCCATTAATTGGCAAGAAATAACCCGTCACTTGGTTTGTTCTCGGTTGAGAAACTCAAGGATACTTCAACACCATTTGATCCTACATCGCGCTGACAGATGGTCAGCTGGGATATGAAGGCTGTAAAAGAAACAAGAAGAAACTCGTGAAAAAGATATAATTTTTTTCGTTTTTTTCTCGAGCCTGAGACGAATTGGAAGAGTTGAACTCCAGATCTGCGGAATTTGCACTGTAATGCTCTATCACTTGACTGTAGATACCTCAGTAGTAAGCTAATGTGTATGGAAGGTTCATATGTGACGAGACTCTTGCATACTGCTAGGATTATCATAGTCAAAGCATCCCGAGAATGAGAACGATGACAACAACCTAGCTAAAATTACCTTCACAAATTCCTTCATAACGCAATATAAATAATGATCTAACTTACCGCTGCGCTAGTAATGCTTCTGATTCCGAGAAACCTCAAGTGAAAACCCAGCTCCATGCGAAAAGAGTGGTACTTGTCGTAAATGAAAGCTAAGTCAGTTTGATGATTACAGAAAATACCGATCACTTCGTGGCATACAATGATAACGCAAACGTTTTCTTTGAACATAAATTTTACCAGGCTCTCAAAATCATAATTTTAGCACAGCATAGCCAATCCCTACAGGGTGACAGTTACTTCAAGGGTTATCAACGACTTACCCTCTGTCAAGTGCCCTCTAACATCATATCCTGTCAAGGACTGCGCTTACGTCATTGTGGTCATTAACCCTCAATGACGGAGAGGTCCAAGTCTTTGCTTCCCAGGACGTAGCAGAGATTATTCAGAAGGCTTCATTGTCGCACTGCAGATTGCTTGAGTTTATCTAGAACAGATTCATGCCTTTCATTTCTTAACCAAGATGGACAACCACATCTAACTAGAGACTCCTCACTTGGAATGCAATGCGCTCTCCTCCCTGAGTAAGTAAGATTCAAACCCAGTCTTCCCTCTCGTCGGTGTTGCTGCTGAATCTAGTTACTGACGCGCTGTTCGATATCAGATTTCAAGTCTACTAAAATTGTAATCATTACATGTACGACTGGGAAGGCAACAGGCTCATGTTACAGTACCCAGCCAGGGTTAAGGATGCTTAAAACACGAACTTTTAGCTATGCCACATCAATCTCAGGTTTTTCATTTCTCTCGCTGAACACGTTTACTTCAAGATTAATTTTAATTGACGACGTCTGCATTTTCAAAGCTTCGCCAAGTTTGTAAATCCATTCTTCAGCCAGATTATTGTAGTCATTGAGTGTAAGGTTCAATGTGGCAAGTAACGCGTTTTTTGCCAAAACACTCCCCAGACCATCTGCCCAATCTCCACACATGTCTCTGTAGTTGTTGACTGTAAGACTTAGCGTTGTTAATGAACTGTTTTCTTCCAGACCACTTTTCAGACCTATCCAGTCTCCGACCATTTCACTGTAGTTGTTGACTGTAAGGCTTAGCGTTGTTAATGAGGTGCTTTGTGACAGACCAAATCCCAGAAGTTTTGTCCAGTCTCCACTCATTTTACCGTAGTTATTGACTGTAAGGCTTAGCGTTGTTAATGAAGTGTATGTTGCCCAAAGACTCCTCGGAAAAGGTGTCCAGTCTTCTACCATGTCTCTGAAGCAGTTGAATGTAAGGTTCAGCGTAGTTAGTGACGTATTTTTGTCCCATCCCCCACCTATTGGTAGAGATCCTCTTGCGTCATGGTTCTTGTTAAATGTAAGGTTCAGCGTAGTTAACGACTTGCTTTTTTCCAAACCATCTCCTAGCAGAAGTGACCAGGTAGTCCTGCTAGAACGGTGGTCGTTCATCGCAAAGCTCAGGGTAGTTAATGACGTATTTTCTTCCAAACAATCCTCCAGATCACCGGTCCAGTATAAACTTACTTCACCGTAGTTGTTGACTGTAAGGCTTAGCGTAGTTACTGAGGTATTTTTTGCTAAACCTTTCCCCAGACCTTCTGCCCATTCTCGTAGCATTTGACGGTAGTTGTTGACTGTAAGGTTCAGCGTGGTTAATGACGTGTTTTTTTCTAAACCACTCCCAAGATCACGTGTCCAGTCTCCTCTCATGTTACAGTGGTTGCTGACCGTAAGGTACAGCGTAGTTAAAGACGTATTTTTAGCCAAACCATTCCCCAGATAACTTCTCCATTTTCCTCTTGTGGTACTATGGTTGTTGACTACAAGGTTCAACGTAATTAATGATATATTTTGTGCTAAACCAATCCCTAAACCATATGCCCAACGTCCTCTTAGGTCACTGTAGTTGTTGACTGTAAAGTTCAGCGTAGTTAATGACGTATTTTTTGACAAACCTACTCCCAGATCACAGGTCCAATTTCCTCTTAAGGCACGATAGTTGCTAACTGTAAGGCTTAGCGTTGTCAATGATTTGTTTTCTGCCAAACCTATTCCCAGACCAAATGACCACTGTACCGTGACTGGCACTTCAGCGTAGTTGTTGACTGTATAGCTTAGCGTAGTTAATGACTTGTTTTTTGTCAAACAATTTCCCACATCATACCAGAGGCCTTCTATCCTGTTAACGTGGTTGTCGACTGTGACGATTAGCGTATTTAATAAGGTGTTTTTTGCCAGACTGTGTTCCAGGACACCTCTCCAATCTCCATCAGTGTTCACCGAAAGGCTTAGAGTAGTGAGTGACACAAATTTTTCCAATATTTCGCATAGATTGCATTCCAAGTCTTTGCTTATTCCACTGAAGTTATTAAAGTTCAGTCTAACTTTACCGACACGTGATCCGATACATGTATCCTGGACTTTCGTGAACGCTGATGTCAATGACGAGGCATCGATTACAGTTATCTCAACTTCTTCCCAACTTTCGTCAACTGCATTTAAGTCATAGACATTTAAAGTACAGGAAAATGTTTCATTGCGTGTTAGCGCTTGAATAGTGCTCTCTCCGTCCTTTGTCACCTCTCCCCGAATGTCGATACTCAAGCCAGACAGTGAGTTAACTTTGCCAAAGTGCTCAACCAAGCAGGTAGCAACACTATCTGTTAATCTTCCATGGATATTCAAACTGACACGAGAAACTACTGAAGCTATCAAGAGTTCGTATAAATCCCTTGCTCCACTCTCATTTAACTCTCCCAACATGTTCAAAGTTAAGGAGTGCAGTTTCAAAAAGTCGTGTTTTTCCTTTGGTGCAGAACCAAAACAGGCCACCTGCGCACTTTTCGTATTGCTGGCTACATCCGGCTCAATTGTTAGAGACATAGATGACTTTTTTTCAACATAGAAAGCCTCACAAACATTCAACCAGTTGTCGGGAAGTCTTCCGAACACTCTTAATTTCAGTGACTTCAAAGCACTATTTTCTAGAACACCCTTTTTCAACAAAGTAAAAGCAGAGCATCTGACGTTTCCATAAAAAACCAATGTGAGGGATTTTAAGGAAGGATGGGCTGCGAGTCCATTAGCTACTAAAGTCGCCAGTGAATCGTTCAAGTCTCCATAAATAGCGAGGCTAAGAGATTCAAACGGTCTGTTCAAAAAAGCCTTTTTCAAAGCCACTATTTCACTTTCTTTTACTGAGCCATTGATCTCCTGTACGACAGATGTAAGCGATGTATCTCTAGGAAATCCTTCTACAAGAACAGTGCCCCAATCCTCACCTAACTGACCCATCAGTTTTAAAGCCACGGTTTTTAACGTTTTATTTGCGGCTAAATTGTCAGCAATAGCTGCAGCCTGCTCAGACGAAAAGGGGAAAACTGTTTGTAGAGTAAATGAATGTAAAGATGGGTTCACTTGAAATACTTTAAACACAATGGACAGTACGTCTTCTGTTACACTGAGAACCAAACAGACAAGAGTTTCTAGCTTTGAGTACGAGGTTAATGAGTTATCAACAGGACCACCACGAACTAGGTCATCCAAGTGTTTTAAAGTAAGATGAACAGGCAGTTTTTTTAATTGTGACATGCCCTTGCATGCATTTGCAACTTTCAGGACACCTGTCCTTTTCCGGCAGTCAATGGTTACTCCATCCGGAAACTGGTGGACGATGGAACAAGGAGTCACTGCCATTTGTTCAGCATTTCCACTTTCACTGAAAATCTCAATGAAGAAATTCGCCTCTTCTTCAGTGCAATTCTCCCAGAGAAAAAATTCCTGCTGAAAATTCTTGCTAATCTCGTCAAACAGAGTTACAGCATTTTCACCCAATATGCCAGACACAAACATAAACACTTGCTTGTATTTACTTGTAACCTCCTTACGAAATCTCTTCTTCAATTTACGAAAGACATTAACTTTGTCTTTGAGAAGCTTGTGCGCTAGATAAAATGCCGCCAAGTACTCTTGAAAAGTCTTGTGGAAAAAGTGATATTCGTGCTGTGGGTTAATCTTCCTAGAACTGGCTTCTTTAAATATCAAACCAAGTTTACGAGCTGCCAAAGTTTCCACTTTTCTTTCAAATTCTTCTAACTCTTCTTCGCGAAACGAAAAGCGGTCTTTCTGCAGGCCTCTCCAAGCTAACTGCCCCAATGCTAGTAAACTGTCTTTAAATTGTTCCTCTAAAGCTTTGTCATCAGCGGCGGCTTTCTCTTTATTTTTCGCACAATACCTTCGTAAAAGGCAACGAACAATAATACGATAAAGTTCAGTCCGAGAAGATGGTAGCTTACCTTTATAGTCCTCAAAAACAACACAGAGAAGTAGCAGATTCAAAGGATTGCTCGGAAGTGCATGGAGGAAGGTATTTTCTTGGATTGCCTGAATAAGACTTTCACCTTTTGCTACATGATCAGGACCCAACCGACTAAAGTGCTTTCTGACGTACTCAAAAGAATCTGCTTCTGTGAACCCTTCAATTTGTAGAAGAACGTCAAAATCAAAGTCCTGTCGTGCTGGAATTCCTTTTTCTTGACGAGATGTGGCCAAAACATAGCAAAGTGATAAAATTCGTCTGTAAAGTAATTTGTCCACATGACTTTCACCTGCTTCTGGAAGCTCATCAAGGCCATCCAAAATGATCAGAATACTCTCCTGGTTATGAAAATCTTCGATGTAATCTATCAGCTTTTTCTTGCCCTTTTCATCCATATCCTCGGGGAGGAGCTGATCGACAATGGCATCTTTAACATCTCCATGAATGTCTCGGCATTTCAGCAGCAGCACAAGTTTGAAAACCGGAAAAGCAGATTCCTTTGGGATATTTTGGTTTGCCCAGTCATGAGAAATTTTAAGACAAAAAGTTGTCTTTCCAATTCCAGGGCTTCCCTCTACAAGTACGATAGAATCGTCGCCTTTGTTGAGTGTTTTAAAAATGTCAAACATGTTCACTGTTCCGCTCTCCAAAACAAAGTCTGTTTTTCTTCTCGACACAACTGACAATTTTGTGTAAACATCTTCCAGTCGTAGCTTTAAGGTGCTCTGCCAAAAGAGTGGTTTTAGAAGAGACCGTCTATTGTACTCAGCTCTGAGAAGTTTTGTAAACACAGAAAGGCCATGGTCTAGAGAAAATGTGGAGACAAATGTGTATGTAACTTTACATGTGAATTATCCAGTGATGGAGATCTTTAAGTAGTTTACACACTTGAACTGAAGAATGTGCAGATATGGCCATGCACAAACTGTACAAATTTAAAGAAATCTTCACTACAAGTTATGCCTGTTCTTTTTAGTTTAGCAACAGGGGCTACAGTCGCTAAAGTAGAATATCACAGGGGTAAATATCACAGGGATAAATATAATGCGCATAAACAGAAAGTTGAATAATTATTAACAATAATTAACAATAAAGGGCCATAGAGTTCTGGTTATCAAAAATTATTAATTCTCATTTTTCAAAGTGTCTGCCCAATATCACAAACATAGAATTACCCTTATTAGACATTATAAGGAAGAATTTTCTCCAAGAGTGTTTTTGCTCCAGCTAATCATGTTTGATTGTCAGTGAGACACCCTTTTGGTTTCATACTAAAAATCTAGTCATTAAGACTACTGAAAGTATTCACTGATTGAAATGATGGACCTGCACAGCCAGGATGGTAGCAAGCTGATTAACGCAGAAAACAGCTATAATGTATTAGCTAACAACTCACCTTGGGGGTGATGAAATTCCTGAAATGCCAGGTTTTCATGACCTGGAAAGAAGGGAAGCAAAGGCATAAAGAAACTTACATCCACCAAACTAATAGACAGATATAGGAGTGGTCTAGAAATTAAGATTGTCCATTGCCGATAAGCCATACAGTGCTTAAAAACTGCAAATGAATTGCTGTTGATGCGCGTCATTTGCGTGACGGCGCTTTAAGTTACAGTTACACGCGTCACTTGCGCGACAGTGCTTTACGTTGCAGATAGGTTCTTTAGCTATTTTTGGATGTGATTGATTTAGTACGTGCGGAGCGTGTGTGTGGAGTAGACATTTTTTGCTGTGGTCTACAAAAAGAAATTATAAAGGCCTACGGTGTCGCGAGATAGATATGTAAGTTCGTTTTATCTGTAATTTATCCTTATTGCTTGTGGTTAGCCCAGTTCGCAGTTCAATTAATATGTTATTCATTTTGTGTGTGATCACTGTGATTTTACGTACCGCGACCTCGTGGCCGCGTGGATATCCGAGTCGATTTCTTTATATTAGTTCTATAGTTTCGCTCGTTTCTGGTTGTTTGCATTTAGCCTGTTTAATTGTATTTTGTTGCCTCTGAGGGTTTTCATTTGTTGATCGCTGGTGCCTTGTAACGTTTGTTTGTGCAACTGCCTTACGCTAGTCCTTCATTGTTTATTTCAGTTTACGAGATCAATTAATAAATGTGATGTGAATGTCGCTTCGGTCTCTGTAAAGTTCCACCCGTTCTGGTATTTTTCTCCGGTCGCGATTTTCTCGGCAATACGTTCGGCCTTGATGTTCGCCTGCCGTTACAATTGCAGTACACAGTAATGTCATCATAATTGTGAAATTACCTCCATGCTGAACATGATGAATCAACTCTCTTCTGATTCTCTTTGAAGGGAAATCCGTATCAGTACGCAATGATGGCCTCTTATCCCTGCCAGGTATACGTGTAGTCGACCTGATTTCTGATGACCCTACAAAACCAATTTAATGAGTTAATTTTTATTTTAGTCAGTTAATGATTTCAAGTGTCAATATTCTTTTACCTATTTCTCAAGGCAATGAAAATAGTCTGAAAATGCATTACAAAATAAAGGCCCACTACATGTAGGTGCCCAACCAACTGGAACTAAATTCCTCTTAGGTGCTACATAAGCCACCCCTCCACTGTGAAATGCAGTTATTCTAAACACCCACCTTCCCCCCCCCCTCCAAACTTGAAACTCAGTTGGTTTTCTAATACTGACTGACTTGCATGCTCATTGCATTGGAGTACAGAGGCATGAACCACATCAGCCCTCAAACCCAGATCTTTCAATCTGAAGCTAAGTCTCACAGAAGAGATCACAAGTATCATATAACTTCAAAAACCACCCCTTCAAAATTAAGAGCTGGCCAGTAAAGAGTCTATCTTTAATTATTCAAGCCCTTATAAATGTCTATGACACATGCCGTTATGCACTAATCAATTTGAAGCTTTGACATCCCCCTGACCAAAGGGCATTAAAACTTTTGAACTGGTTCATTAAACTTCCCATCCCTTCAGACAAAAATTGCATTCAAATGTCTCAACAAAGCACAATTATTTAATGGACAATTCTCTGTGTGATCAACTCAAGTTGCAGAATTTAGCTAAGACACACATTACAGTACTTTTTGGTGCTGCTGGTTGCTTTTTTACTAGTACACTTTACGCATCCTTTAACAATGTAACAAATTTTCCTTCCAAGCCATTTGCTTCCAAAAATTGACACCACACCTTCAATCTTGGATCCTACATATTTAAAATTAAAACCCATGTAGTCCGCTGGTTCAAATTCCCCATCCCACCCAGCCAAGGCTTAAATTCCCCACTCACAGGGCATGGACAAGAGTCAAATGCCTGTAAGTTTTCCATGGGGAGCATGTTTAAAGCTGTTAATGTGTGGGTATTGTCTGAAAAAATTTACCCTTAGCATTACAACAGAACATTTGTTAAAATAAATGGAAGCTTTTACCAAATGTAACACTCTGCATCTTCTCCACTAGGATCTTGCAAGGTTTCTCCCAGCCATATGTTTCTTGATAAGAGTCACGAAGAAGCTTTGACTCCTTTAGGCGCAGTGTTCTATTCTTTTGACGTAAAGCTTTTATTTCTCTGGCCCAGTCTTTAGGATCTTCAGAATCTATCACACAGTGTGAGCCAAGGAGCACATTTTTCAAAACTTCTCCAAGTCCTGAATTACCACTGACAAGTACTGGAAGACCTGCAGATAAAGCCTCAAGAGCAGGTAGGCCAAAACCTTCAGTCCTTGATGGCATTATGGCAAGATCCACCTCACAGAACAAGTTGGCTAGTACTTCTCTGCTGTCATCAGAGCAGCAAACAATCAACTGATTCCGACTGATTCCCTGCTGAAGCAACTTTTCAGCTATTTCCACTCCTTTTTCTTCTCGTGAATAAACAAACCGTAGTTGGTAGGATATATCATTCAGCTTAGCAATTGCTTTAACAGCAATGTCAAAGCCTTTCAAATTGAAATCTTCACAGCTGTCTCCACCTCCTATCACTAAAACACAGAATGTTCTCCTCTCTTCGACCGCTTGTTCTATGTCTAGAAATTCAGAGAAAATTCCAGGGGTGAGATCAAAAACACTTTGCTCCTTTTTAACAGAACGAAGGTAACGCTTGTAAGCATCTGCCAGCTTAGGTCCTATTGCTACAACCTCATCAGCAAGCTGACAAAGTTTTACTTCTGCCTTTTGCTGTTTTTCTCCTTCTAAAATGTTTTTGTAAATTCCAAGTTCTTCTGGGGCAGTGTGGACCACTTGAATCCATTTGCAATTGTGATGTGCTTTTTTGATGAACTGCACTTGTTTGCCAAGAGTTACCCCATGTCCTAGTACACAGTCCATGACATGTCCATCTGGAACATTGATCAACCAGTCAATTGGATTCACTCCAACCATTTGCTCAGCTTCAATAAGCTGAACATTGTGACTTGCTGCATTTCTCCTGTCCTCATCACTGCACTGAGGAAGAAAGACACTAACTTCCACATTGGAGAATTTAGCTAACTGGATGGCCAGCTCTCTGCTGATGGTTGAAAAGTCTCCATCAGTTGAGGATCTCCACTCACTACTAAGCAAGGTAACTTTCAGTGTCTTGTTTTGCCGGCCTTCCTGTGATGTAGAGGCTATTCTTGGAGTGGCAAAATCCTTCAAAAGAAAAGCAGCTGAGTTGAGAGTTACTCTCTGTAGAGTTAACATGATCAAAAAGATTTCCTTTTTTGTGATAATTTTGATATACATGTTATAGACTTGCCATTGAGTTTTGTTGCATACAAACATTTAGAGATGAGTTGCATAAACAGGAGTACATGATTAACTTAAAGCCACTCACACCTTCTTAGGATGACACTGTCTACAGTATGTGTATATGTTGTAGTTCAGTTTTATACTTGGTTCAAATTTTATTTTCCTTTGTTCTCGGTCATGTTAATGTATGATAATGAGTTTGAAACAAAGGAAAATAGAATTTGAACCAAGGATAAAATTGAACTACAACATAATTATACATGGAGCTTACATAATTGTGCTTCTCATTTGCCTATGACAAACACTTCATTAACATATAACAAACAGGTTATGCAAATTTGCTTAAATAACACAAAAAGGTATTTAAAGCGAAAATTTTAAAGGAAAAAAGGCTAATTTACCTTAATTAATTTTAATTTCAAAGCTCCACAGAATTAATAAAGTAAGTGTTTTCTCTTTTACCTTTGATAGCCCAGACATCACAGAAAACCTTTTATCTTGAATGGTGTCGCTGAAAGAAAATTTGCAAATTGTAAGTAAAAATTTAACTTCACTTATCTCAGTTGAAATACTCATTTGTCTCAATATCAAAAGATGTACAGCTTATTAAGTACTTGTAAATTCAATACAGATTATAAAAAAAAAGAAAATGACAAGGAGAAAAAAGACTACAGCAAAAAGCACAAACAGAGGAATTAAATATGTATTGCAGTATGAACACCTTTTCCAAGAATTTGTTCACTTGCCCAAAAACTGTGTTGTCAGGGACACATACTTATGTGACATGTATAAGTTTTCCATTTGAGAAAATCTTCTAAAAATCCAGCAAAAATATCAATTTGGTTTTTAAAGCTTAGGACAAGAAGGCAGACTTTGCAAAACTTGTCTGAGCTACACCAGAGAAAAAAGCATAGCAAATCAAATGGTACTGCGTATATAAAAACATGTTCATTTTCAAACCTCTACTCTTTTTCTATGGATAGATTACAATGTATATGTAACTACTATAATTATAACCTTTTTTTCCTAATCACCTAACAAAAACATGCATAATGACATTGAAATAAAAATGAGTATAAATATTTGTAAATGACATGCATTCAATCAACTGGAACTCATCATATGTAACTACTTGTACTAGTAAAAAGTGTAACAGGACTATTGCATCAGACAAACAATTTCCCAGCAAGTATAAGCCCAAACCTTTTTCAGTTCCTTGCAAATTCAAGTTTAAAATGAGTGTACAATTTGTGCTCGGACAATAATGTGTATGAACCCTTAAACTCTTGAGTGACCAAGATAGCATTTCTCCCAACAATATTAAAACAAAATTATCAAGCAAACAAGTGTAGCAGATTTCTACAAATTATGTAGATGGTCTGATGACAAATTCTCCAAACTAACATCATAAGAATTGTATAGCAGACAGTAAGGAGAATTACTAATGAGATCAAACTAACATCATAAGAATTGTATGGCAGACAGTAAGGAGAATTACTAATGAGATCAAACTAACATCATAAGAATTGTATAGCAGACAGTAAGGAGAATTACTAATGAGATCAAACTAACATCATAAGAATTGTATAGCAGACAGTAAGGAGAATAACTAATGAGATCAAACCAACATCATAAGAATTGTATGGCAGACAGTAAGGAGAATAACCAATGAGATCAAACTAACATCATAAGAATTGTATGGCAGACAGTAAGGAGAATAACTAATGAGATCAAACCAACATCATAAGAATTGTATGGCAGACAGTAAGGAGAATAACTAATGAGATCAAACTAACATCATAAGAATTGTATGGCAGACAGTAAGGAGAATAACTAATGAGATCAAACCAACATCATAAGAATTATATGAGAACGATCCTTCGCAGTAAAGCACTATTTGAGCAATAGTGAAAATCAGACCTGAAAAAAATTTCAGGCCTGTACGGGACTCGAACCACTGACCTCTGCAATACTAGTGCAGCGCTCTACCAATTGAGCTAACAAGCCAACTGGGAGCAGGCCATCAAATTAATTCGATATAAACCCGTGGATGATAAATCAAACAACAACAAACATATGAAACATATGTGTGAACTGCGGTTATCAGACGTATATGAGAACGATCCTTCGCAGTAAAGCACTATTTGAGCAATAGTGAAAATCAGACCTGAAAAAAATTTCAGGCCTGTACGGGACTCGAACCACTGACCTCTGCGATACTAGTGCAGCGCTCTACCAATTGAGCTAACAAGCCAATTGAGCTAACAAGGTCAGTTGTTCGAGTCCCGTACAGGCCTGAAATTTTTTTCAGGTCTGATTTTCACTATTGCTCAAATAGTGCTTTACTGCGAAGGATCGTTCTCATATACGTCTCATAACCGCAGTTCACACATGTTTCATATATCTGTTGTTGTTTGATTTATCATCTACGGGTTTATATCGAATTAATTTGATGGCCTGCTCCCAGTTGGCTTGTTAGCTCAATTGGTAGAGCGCTGCACTAGTATCGCAGAGGTCAGTGGTTCGAGTCCCGTACAGGCCTGAAATTTTTTTCAGGTCTGATTTTCACTATTGCTCAAATAGTGCTTTACTGCGAAGGATCGTTCTCATATACGTCTCATAACCGCAGTTCACACATATGTTTCATATGTTTGTTGTTGTTTGATTTATCATCTACGGGTTTATATCGAATTAATTTGATGGCCTGCTCCCAGTTGGCTTGTTAGCTCAATTGGTAGAGCGCTGCACTAGTATCGCAGAGGTCAGTGGTTCGAGTCCCGTACAGGCCTGAAATTTTTTTTTTTTCAGGTCTGATTTTCACTATTGCTCAAATAGTGCTTTACTGCGAAGGATCGTTCTCATATACGTCTCATAACCGCAGTTCACACATATGTTTCATATGTTTGTTGTTATCATAAGAATTGTATGGCAGACAGTAAGGAGAATAACTAATGAGATCAAACTAACATCATAAGAATTGTATGGCACACAGTAAGGAGAATAACTAATGAGATCAAACTAACATCATAAGAATTGTATGGCAGACAGTAAGGAGAATAACTAATGAGATCAAACTAACATCATAAGAATTGTATGGCAGACAGTAAGGAGAATAACTAATGAGATCAAACTAACATCATAAGAATTGTATGGCAGACAGTAAGGAGAATAACTAATGAGATCAAACCAACATCATAAGAATTGTATGGCAGACAGTAAGGAGAATAACTAATGAGATCAAACTAACATCATAAGAATTGTATGGCAGACAGTAAGGAGAATAACTAACGAGATCAAACTAACATCATAAGAATTGTATGGCAGACAGTAAGAATTACTAATGAGATCTTGGCAGTGAAAGGGTTAAGAAGAGAAAACTTACATAATTGACCCATCTAATTTGCCCTCCAAATTCAACATTTCAAATACTGTAGGCCCTAAGATTGGTTACATACAAAGAGCATTTTTCAAAAATATCTTGAACAGACATTAACACTCTGATTGTGTTAATAATTTTACCACTGCAAGTGCATAAACTTCCAGGGTACTTCATAGATTAACATTTTAAGAAGACTATTCTGTTCCCAACCTGCATGTTATTTTGCACAGCAGAGCAATCCTTTGTGACTTGTTAGTTTTATAGAAATTGGTTGCCTCTGAGTGTTGTTATTTTTGAAACAGACGTTTCGGCTAATGCTTAAGCCTTCATCAGTAATATGAAAAACGAAGGTTGTTATCATACACTATCATCATAAAGGTAGATGGGAAGAAATACAACGAGTAAAGGCTGTTCTGCGAGATGACAATTATCAAATGACTTTTATACAGAACTGTGAGTGAGCGTTATTTAAACAACCCGCCCAGACCAACTTCAATGGCTTTGTAGTACTGCTGTATGTACAGGGTGTTTCCGAGAAAATAAGTCGCATATTGAAACAACAAAAGGTCAAAGTAGCCTACAAACCAAACAAACAATCAACAGCCTTTTTCCATGCCCCAAGGGATGAGATGAAGCTGACCGCCAGAAGTCAGGCATGGTGTACAAAAGCAATTGCACACAGTGTAATTTTAAGTACTATGGCCAAACAGAAAGGTCATTAAAAACCAGAATTGCGGAGCACAAAAAGGTAGTTGCAGGTTTTGACTTAAAACTCCAAAGTCGCAAGCCATGCCCACCTTTTCGACCATAACATGGACTTTACAAATGTCAGGGTTGTTGGTTTCATTTCTAATTACCACGAGAGACTTTTCCTTGAAGCCTGGCACTCTACTTTGGATCTGAATGCTGGGAACGATCACATCGTACTTCCAGAAGCCTATAAAGACCTTGCGCGAGCATCAAATACATAGCTACGCGTGCAAGCTTCGCGTCACGTTTTTAACTTAAAATAGCATATGACAACGATCTTTGTTTTTCATATCACTGATGAAGGCTTCAGGAGGCTCGAAAGGGGTTTTCCACAATTAACAGCAAGTGCCAATCAGTAAAAGATATGAGGACTGTCAAACTTATCATCAGGATAATGACTTGACATATGCATAACTCTATGTTAGGGAAATCTTTTAAGGGGGTTCGTCAGGCATTATCTGTTGCCATGGTAACAGTACAGTAGTGCTAAAAGACCTTCTAAAACTCAGTTTTTGAAAGATATCTCAAAAACCAAGTCGGTGACCTAGTTTTTTATTCCAAATTTCTTTAACATCATCACATTCTCTACCTGTAGACGTGATATTAAAAAAACCTATTTAGTAGAACTTGAATTATTTTGGAAAATGCTGTTTTAAAATGTAAAAAAATTTCCACTTGATAAATTTTTTTAAAATTTTCTTCAGGAACGCGTAATGATAAAACTAATTTGTACACGAAAAATCAGGGTAGGTCACCGAACTAATTTTCGAGATATTAGTTCATCAACTTAGCAAGCTTTATCTCTGGTTTTTGCAATTTCAGCTCACACTTTTATATCCAGTCACGTGCTTTAAACGATACCGCTGACTCAAGGGCTCATTTTCGCGAGGATGAGTTTGTGACCGCGCGATTAATCGACGGATCGCCTCAGCGCGGAAAAAATCGTTCATCCTGAAGATGGATTCACATTGTTTTGTGATTTTACACATTCCTGAAAAGTGAGTCATCATTTGAGACTCAGACTGCTTACCATTACGACAGTTGGAAATGAACTCAGGAGAGAAACTCCGGAGAGAATTCTCTAGCGGAATTTGATATATGATCACAAGTTAATTTTGCAGATGGCGCCAATGCCAGTACTCCATTGAGGCCGGTAATGTTGAGTTTCTCATACAGAGATTGTAGTGTAACATGAGACAAACCAACATCTACCAGCTTCTGGATCATGTTTGTTGAAAGATGAAGCTTTCCATCGAACATCTGGATGGTATCTTGTCGCTGTTCCGAGAAGATGGCTTGATCAAAGGCCTCATTCAGCAATGCACATTTACCATGATTGACCGACATAGTTGTTCATGTGCAATTTGAAGTGGAAGAGTGAAAACAATTTGGAGTGAAAAGAATTTGCTTTGATGTCTTCCAGATTGTCATGAGTGTCAAACTCGGTGGAAATTAGGGTTTCATATACATCAGCAATTTGTTGATGGTTACAGATTTCACGAATTTCTATAATTTTCGAGGTACTAGAGGTATGAACAAGCCTTGGCTTCATTTTTCTTTTTTTCTCTTTGCCACTGTCATAACTGTGAACTTTCATTATTCTGTTTTAAATGGAAAAAAAAAACAAATTTTGCAATCCTTTCTTTGCAAATGTGAGTTTGTATTTTCGTAGTTGTAATTTACAGTTTATCAAGGGAAATATCAACAATATTTCTCACAAGTTCAAGATGAATATTTTATTTCAATTTTACCATCTGTGGTTGAATTAGAATTAAAGTCTCATCTACATTTTTAGGATCTCTCGTTTACTGAAAATTATGTTTATTTTTATCGCAACATTTACACTTCTCCATTTCCGTTAATAAAACTGTCAATGTTTACAATCCTCGATCCAACAATGATTTCATTTCCCTTTTCATCTTCCAGTGAGTTGTTTAGGAAAGTTTTCTGTCATTTCATTTTATTAGGAATCAAATTCAATGTGACACAAATCGTAGCACTCAGAGGTATCCACTTAAATTTTTCGCGGAACCAAGTAAGATCTACCGAATTCACTCTTGAAACGCGACTTTATTGATGGGGTGTCAACTTCACCATACTCCTTTCCCTCGTTAGATAAAATTTTTTTGACCACTTTCGGCAAGAATCCTGCCATCCGAACAATTTCCTACCTGCTTTCAAGAAGTAAGCTTTCCATTTTTGTCTCTTAAACAACCACTTCTGCTGGAAACAATAGAGGTGCTGGCAATTTTGAAATGCTCATGGCGGCCATGTTTGTTTACAACTCGTGCATGCCATCGCTTATTTCTCTCGTGAGTAATAAGCTTGCGTGTATCTTGGAATCCATTCTCCACGCTGTCAAAAAAACCCTTTTGAGCCTCCTTAAGCATTAGCCGAAACGTCTGTTTCAGAAATAACAACAGTCAGAGGCAACCAATTTCCATAAAACTCATGACATCTCCTGACTAAACTTTTTCCATTTTTAAGTAAGTTGTTACCTTGCCTGCAGTTTCATATTTAGAAGTTTTCACAATTCAGATGTTTTAATAAAAAAAAAGTAAAATTAAGTTGAACCTATAATGCCTCACTAAAAGACCTGTTTGAAACATTGCGTATTTTTCATGTTCATTTGATTTCAGTGACATTAAATGACATAAAATGTTGATACATAAATTAATTCTAATTTTTACAATAAAATTCCTCTTATTAATTATACAAAAAAACTGACAAATTTTATGCAGAATATTATATAATTAACTTCAATTCCTGTCTGCAGAAGTTTAAACTTTTATTCCTTTTGACTACACTATGCTCCACATACACCCTATTGGGATAAAATTTCTTTTTCTGGAAAAAAATGGATGCAAGAAGTAAAATTAAAAGAAAAAAAAGAAAAACCACAAAAGAATTTTTCTAACCAAAATCCATCTTTTCACTGTGTATCTTAAATGTTGTACATACACCAGTACAAAAGAAATGATCCAGAAACTATAAATTCAGGGAAGATGTGCTTGTGTTGTTTTGAATCAAACCATTGAACTAGCATTTTCATCAATATGCTCTAAAAGAAACACTTTAAATCTTGAAAAAAAAAATTAAACTTTTTCCTTTAATGCAGTGTTCTTTGACAACATTTTTTCAATGAGGTGTATATCAATCAACATACAGGTGCATATTAAGGTGGCTGAACACAGTTTTTGATACCTGTGTTTCTTTCACCATTTTCTCTAAAACCCTCGATCTCTCGGTCGCCAAAACTGGCAGCAAGTAAGTTAACAACACAAACTTTGGCTTTTTGATAGCTATGCCGATATATGTGCCATTGCCATGGCGACATGAATAAATATAAACAGGCCTTTAAAATCAGTTTTGTTTATTTGTAGAAAATGTAGTCATTAGATTTTCTTTATAATTTGCTTGCTACGAGTTTGTAATGATACTCACAAATTAACACCATTTTGCTTACAATTTAACAGAGAGATCTTTAACCATCCCTTGTTGAAGATTCACTCGATTATCTAGAATTTCCTTTGTTGAAAATAAATTTTTTTCAATACTCCAGTTACTTATTTCTTAATGAATGGAGGCTGATAGTTTCGAAAGAAACTGTTTGGGGCTGTGTCGGTGGGAGTAACGAAATAGTTCGGATATATCAACAAAGTTGAAATGGTAAATTGGTCACCGTAACGATTTCAAAAGCTGACGTTTTGAGTGTTAGCCCTTCGTTGGAGCGAATAGAGGAATTGTGGGTTGTGTGTGCTTTTAAAGGCAGAAAATGGAGTTACGTTATTGGTGGGAACATGGCAACGAGAAAAACATGAATAAATTAGTGGAATGAAAAGCGTTCGTTAATCCCTGTGGGATTTAGACTGCTGGTTTGAAAGATGAGCTTTTGTTCAAGATTTTTACCGCTTTCCGTGCCACCTAAATGCAAGGAAAGACCACAGATTGCCATATGTTGCTTAGAATGATTAGGTAAACTAAAATGTCTAGCGACTGGTTTCGATGTTTCCTTGTCATTCCTTTCCATGTCTCGAAGGTGTTCTCGGAATCAGTCACCTAGTCTTCTGCCTGTTTCACCGATGTATATCTTTTTGCAATAAGTGCAAGTTATGCAATAGATTACATTGGCAGAGGTGGACGTGAAGTGATCGGTGATCTTAATGGATCGTTTAGGTCCTGATATTTTATCAGTGTTGTGAATGAAAGGACACATTTTGCATCGTGCACGAGCGCGTTACTTATTTCTTAGAGTATTTTCACGCCAAATTTTGTGAAATTCTACCAAGTGGTTCTCAAGAAATAGACATATTTCCAAGAAAGCAATTTTCCATTCAATCACAATTTTTTTACTTACTACGCATGCGCTGCATTTACTGGGTTCTTTCGGTAATGACGAAAAGCTTAGAATTGCTGGGTTCTTTGCAACGTTAACTTTTCTGACATATCTTTGTAGTAAAAGATTAAAGCCCTCAATACACTGCACCAACTAAAGAGAAAAATAGTATAGATAGTGCAGGTATGTGTTGAGTAAATAATATGACCGCTCTATTGACGGCATGTTTTTTCTGCAATCCTAGCTTGTGCGCGCACTGAATTGCATCAGCAAAAGCGTGCACGAAAACTGTGTTCAGTCACCTTAAGGAGAGATTATGAATGATTTCAGGGTAGAAAGGTTTGGAGATAGCTGTGGGACTTGCAAATTTTTACAGCCTGTCCTCTTGGCAGTCATTCAGCAAGTAGCAACATTTTAATAACTTGGTGTTTATGGCTTTAAGGGGAGATCAACACTAGAGGCTGCTTAATTTGTTGTCTTGTCTAGAAATTGGTTGTGTTTTATGTTTAGTAAACCTCTATTGCCAGCAAAAACCTCAGTTTATGAGTAAAGCTATGGAAAAGTATGTCAAGCAGTTGATAACAAAGCATGTTTGTTTGCTAGCGAGTAAAGGTTTATCTCTGACAACTAGTTTATGATTTGGGGCACCAAATTAAGGCCACTTTGCAAAAACTTGCACTTAGAACCAGTGGAAGACTATTTAAGAATTCTTTTCTGAGTATCGCAAATGAGATGTTACTAGACTTTAGAACCTACTGAAACTTCAATATATTTGTATATCGAGGAACTAACAACACCTCAACAAATCTGATGAAAGTAACTTACCAGATTCCATTAAAAGGGTCTTTAGCATCGTTAATCCAGACATGTCTGAGTAAGATAACTCACTTTCTAAACCTTGAAAATAATCCCAGACCACATTACAATAAAGATTATAAGGATTAATGAAAAGTAAGAGTTTAAAGAATGATTCGTGAAATGCTAATATGCAGATAAGAGTAAAACGATTGGCGAATTGCCGAGGAAATATGAACATGTAATTCCTGACAACCATACAGAAAAACATTGAAGGAGGCCTGAAAGACGAAAAAGCCTTCACACTTTCGTCCAGACATTTCTGACTTAACAGTTTGCTGAATCGCTTATCTCTAAAACGACCAGAGCCAATGTGATGGCGAAGTCAAGGCACGCTATTTATCAGAGCAGCGGTGGCTGTTATCAAGCGATCCAAACAGCAGTGATTTGAAATACGTTTTCTCGCGAGGGACATTCGAAATGATTTCAAAAGATGTACAACCACTCAGCAAGATATCTCTCGAAGATTTCCCTGTAACCCCAAACATTAATTATGCATTCCATTTCATAAAGACTAAACATAAAGGTTTCTTGGCAATACTCTATTTAAACAATAGAGTGTTTCTGTTGAGGAACTATTGGCTGATAGTTGCCCCGCGGAAATTTGATGTTCTTAAAACAAATACTTGCCCGAGAAGCGAAGCTTCGAGGGCAAATATGCTAGTTTTAAGAACATCAAATCTCCAAGGGGCAACTATCAGACCGATAGTTCTGAGACATAAACATTCTATTGTCTTTATCGTTCACCACTAAATTTTCTTCCGCGCGCCAGATCACTCAAATATTTATTCATGCTTACAGCCTGTCACAAATGTCAATAACTCGCAACCATACATTGGCTAAATAATAAGTTATATAACTGTCAGAATTGAAAGATTACTGTTTTTCTGATCTGCCTAACTTTGCGGCCGTAAAACCATTCAAATTTTTCATGGCTGAGTACTATCCATCTGGGTATTTTCTGTGGATGGGCACTATCCATCCGAGCATTTTCTGCAGACGGGCACTATGGGCTGATAGTGTCTCTCCACGGATGAACACTATCGTGTCACGTGATCAATTTAGACCAATAAGAATTGGAGACAATTTAGTGGTGAACTATAATTATAAACAATAGAGTGTTTCTGCTGAGGAACTATCAGCTGATAGTTGCCCTGCAGAAATTTGATGTTCTTAAAACAGATATGCTAGTTTTAAGAACATCAAATTTCCAAGGGGCAACTATCAGACCAATAGTTCCAAGACATAAACACTCTATTGTCTTTATTGTTCACCACTTAAGTTTCTTCTGCGTGCCAGTTGAAAAACAGTCAAAACCCACTGAATGCAGATCCATCAAATATTCATTCATGCGTACAGCCTGTCACAGATGTCAATAATTCACAACTGTACATTAGCTAAATAATATGTTCTACCTGTCAGAATTAAAGACACTGTTTTTCCAATCTGCCTTACTTCGCGGCCGTCAAACCATACAAAAACTTTTCACAGATGAGTACTATACAAGGGCCTGTTCTGGTCAAAATGGTGCATATAATTTTTAACTGTGCATGAATTAATATTACACATTGATAGAATTAATATTTTGCATTTCTAAAATATTTTATTTAACTGCCAAATTAATTTTACCATTCCTATTAATTATATTTTTAGAAGACTAATATTTTGTGTGTTTGTAATTAATTTTGTATGTTTCTCAAAATCCCTTTACCCATTACCCATAACACCTTGCGGTAGTTCTCTACCTGTGCTGCCAAACAAAGATGGCAACGGCCCCTTCGATTCCCAAGCAAGTGAAAGAAATCGCACAAGCTGCAATAGACAGTATTAATCAGCTAAATCATTAATTGAGCACGGACCATCAACGACAAGATTTTCTAGTAACGAATGTCAACCAACAACATCGGAGACGACTTTTGTTCACCAAACCCAGCCAGCTAATAGCGCACTAACAGAATTGCAGAGGAGGTTTCCGACAGTTTCAAGAGGATGATACAGAAGTCCTTCTAATTCTAGCTTGCGGCCGTATCCAGTCCTTCAGAATGTAAGGTATCCTGCTGGTCGACCATTAGCATCTGAGATAGTTTCAAAGGATGTTATGATACTAGAAATGGGAAGAGAGAAAATACCGATGAAAGCAGAAAAGCCTGATTTAGAGAGAAGTGGACGAATTATATCAGGCGTTGACATTGATAGAAAGTGGGATGCCGAAAAACTTCACAAAGAGTTAGCGCAATTATTGACAGGTGAAATGGAGGGCTTGTATCTCGAAATAGTAAAGAACTCTGGTGGTACTTTGCTGAGACCAAACATTCAGGCAGGAAAAGAGACTGATTCAAAGCTGCTGCTGAAATCGATTGCTCCATCTGGCTGGATCTATTTAAGACTCCTGGAGGAATTGCCATCCATGATTGATCCCAGTGATAAATAACTAGAAGTTCCTGTGTTTGAATTCCCTGAATCTAACATGCTCTCAAGTGATGCTAGTGGTAGAGACGACTTCTCTCGACATATGTCAGACACCACTGCTGATAACTCTAATACAAATGTAGGATCAGTGTTCAGTACAAGTAAGAGTCAGCCACCCTCGAGTTCATTTGATATCCAGTCAGTAATCAAAGGTGCTAAAGATGAGGGTTTGACTGACCCTGTAGTAGTGCTTAAATTTCTGCAAAAACAGATTGTAACTGGCCGAGCCCTAGAAGTTACAAGCTGCGAAGAAACCATTGAGGGAGAAACAAATTACATTACTGTTGACAGGGCAAATATATATTTAGAAACAACAATTAGTGAACTAGAATACATTACAAATTAAAGACCCATGTTTCAGGTGGACTTCATGGGAGAGGAATGTGTAGATCAGGGTGGGCCACGTAAGGAATGGATAAGACTAATGAATCAAGCCATTAAAGAAAAGTATTTTGACCATGGCTTGAGGCCATTATTAGCACAAGATTACTATTTTGTTGGAGTGATGATGGCAGTTGCCATGCTTCAAAATGGACAGTTGCCTGTATTTGTAGAAGAAATCATTCTGCAGCAAATTGTTTCTTTAGGAGAGTGTTTTGACCCTTGTGTTTGTCAAATTAGGCATGGACTAGAAAAGCTTGGAATGTTGTCAGCTCTTCAGGAACTGCCGATGTTGGTTCACCTCCTGAGACCCCAAGCACAAGGCAAGTTGAGTGTACAAATGTTACTTCAGATTTTGAAGCCTAACTTTTCAGACGAGGGTTCTAATACCCTGAAAAAGGAAAAAAAAGTTTATCAACTCTTTGTCAAGTATGTTCGAGAAGTGGCAGCTTCTAGGAGGGCGTGTGGGCAGACTACCCTTAATTTGAGTTACATACTTCAATTTGCAACTGGTACAGCACAGCAACCTGTCCTTGGTTTTGGCCTTGCACCATCACTGGAGTTTATACTACCCCACAGAAATCGTGAAAGTTGCAAGTCAGGAAGGACTGAATGATGAGCAGAAGAAAGGAGAGAGTGATAAGCAGCAGGAAGATCAAAAGGGAAGAGCAGCACCCACCGGTGAAGGGCGGCTTCCTCCCTTTAGCTCATACCTGTACCAACTTGCTTGAGATTCCAAGGCCAACTGAGAAAGTTCCTCTGCCTCCTAGGGATAAATTATTTGCTCTGTATGACTTAGCATTTTCCCAGTGTTACTTTGGCAAGAAGTAAATGGCCTGCAGTCTATGGTTGATGTTGCCAGTTTTGACTTTAAAGTTGTAAGACTGCTAATGAGGTGCTGTTTTCCTTGACAAACATTGAGTTATGCAGGTTGAGTTCTCTTGGTCTTCATTGATTTTTTTCAAATAGATATTGACGAGTCTATATACATGCAATATTGTCTTTCTTGTTGCCAGTTTGAGTTGTTAGGTTTGATTGACCTCAGTGCAATAATTACTCAAACTGAATGACATTATTCACTTTATGTTGCTGTTAATAAAAGTAAATAGCTAAATTAATGCAATAAATCAGTTTTGAGTTTTCTATGACTGATACTGTTATAATTTACGGATGAAAGCAATGATCTATCAAAATCAATTTAACAGAGCATCACCAGTTAATTTTGTTGAAATCTATACCAGGGAAAACCTGTGACTAGAGATAGTTAAACTTAATAGTCCAATGACATAGATTGATTCTACCTATGATTTATAGATCTATTCATCTATGAACGATGTCGATAGCAAAAAAGGAGAAAGATATTAACAAAGTGAAGCATTTAAATAATGGCTACAACTTGATTTGAAACTCTTGTTTGTTATCAATGAAATTCATGTTTGGCTAGTTTGCACACAGAAAACTGCCTCACCTTTGTGGCAGATCAAATGGTTAATCTATTTAACCACAGGAAAACTGCTTTCCTTTAAAAAACCTATTGCGGATAAACCTTTCTATGGGGGCAGGTAGGAAGGTAAATACCCCCCTCTGCTCTAAAAAACCTGTGAACAGCAAAACATCTTGCATGTCAAAATAATGTTTCAATTTTAATGATCAAGTAAAAAAGTTAAGGGAGAAACTGGTGAATTTGTTGCCCAGAATATCTGCTCCAGACCTATGGATGAGAAAACAATTTTTATTATAGTGGCACAGTTTGGTTCTTCCTTTTAGGCCTCAAGAGACTTCACTTGAGGTCAGAAACATGTCAATGACATCAAAACATTGCAGGAAGAGATCTGCTTTCGTCGGTATTTTCTCTCTTCCCATTTCTAGTATCATAACATCCTTTGAAACTATCTCAGATGCTAACGGTCGACCAGCAGGACGTCTTACATTCTGAAGGACTGGATATGGCCGTGAGCTAGAATTAGAAGGTCTTCTGTATCTTCCTCTTGAAACTGTCGGAAACCTCCTCTGCAATTCTGTTAGTGCGCTATTAGCTGGCTGGGTTTGGTGAACAAAGGTCGTCTCCGATGTTGTTAGTTGATGTTTGTTACTAGAAAATCTTGTCGTTGATGCTCCGTGCTCAATTAACGAGCTTAGCTGATTAATACTGTCTATTGCAGCTTGTGCGATTTCTTTCACTTGCTCGGGAATCGAAGGGGCCGTCGCCATCTTTGTTTGGCAGCACAGGTAGAGAACTACCGCAAGGTGTTATGGGTAAAGGGACTTTGAGAAACATACAAAATTAATTCCAAACACACACACAATTAATTACAAACACACAGAATATTGGTCTTTTAAAAATATAATTAATAGGAATGGTAAAATTAATTTGGTGGTTAAATAGAATATTTTAGAAATGCAAAATATTAATTCTATCCATGTGTAAAATTAATTCACACACAGTTAAAAATTATATGCACCATTTTGACCAGAACGGGCCCTCATAATTACTATCCATCTGAGTATTTTCTGTGGACGGGCACTATCCATCCAGGTATTTTCCGCGGATGGGCACTATTGGCAGGTAATTCATGGCAGTCTCCATATAGACCCCCTGTTACTCAGTCTCCATATAGACTCCCTGTTACCCCTGTGTACCCTGTGTACCCATGTATACCCTGTGTGCCCTGTGAAAATAGATATGGAATAAGGGTTACTCACAGCACAGACAATTTTAAGGCCGAGAAAAAGAAGAGAATAACTTCTACACCACCATCATTGCAAAGGCGGTGAACAGCAGCTATTCTGGAGGACGAGGGATATAATTTGCAGCCCGGACCATGGACACTCGAAGAAAGCTGTCTCTTAGACTCCGTTGAGTCATTAATTTTGAACACATGCTTTATCCCAAGTTACAGAAATATATCAATATTGTATAATTTTTAGAGCGAGAGTCTGCGTGGAAATAATTTACAGTTTACTACAGTCACCCCTAAAACAGAGAGGCAAATTCAAGGAAAACTGGAATTTGTAAGAAAAAAACATTTAGCTCTAAAGATTCTTTACTATGGTATTTCAGTTCTTGATAACCAAGGGAATTCGGACTGATTGTTCTATTACCATATCAAATGGTACTATCTACAAGACAAATATAGTAAACATTGAGCAGTCTTGACTTCCGCCATTATATTTAGAAAAAACTATTGCTTTTGAAACAATTTTCAGTGTATTAAGAATCCAAATAATAATTTTTAAGGCTTATTGTGTGAAATTCAAGATATTCTTTTAAGGCAACAAAATCATGCGAGGATATGATGGGCAATGGGCAACACACCCCTTAATTGTCTGTGTAGTACTCGGTTGCCTAGTAAAACAAAATCGCCTTTCAGATCACTCAGTCTTTCAGTCGGGTCGGAGCTAGCAGACAGTTTTATCTGCACACTAATAAACTTTGTTGATCATACATCGTGGCCTGTGTTTCCACCTGATTGAATATAAAGTGGAAACTGTTTTGCAATACGCACAAACCATTAGCTAGCTGCCATAAATCACTAATAATAAAAGTTTGCGTTATATTAATCTGGTTTTTAATCAAGGGAAAACATAATTTTGAATTGCATTAATTCCACATTTCAACTTCGACATTTTGTTATGTCATAACTCATTTCGAGATACAATATTTTGCAACTGTAATTAAATTGTAACAAAATATAAAAAAATGTAAATCATCAGTATCGTTAAATTATTCTCTTAATTTCTTCCTTTGTACCCCTATAAGAAAGTAGTTAATTGAAGTGGATTGGTTGGGGAACCATTTGTTGAATTTCTGTTGGCTTTTTGGACGTAACCGTGCACAACATTCAATTTGAACTGACCGACCAATAATCCCAGGGGAACTCCCATATAAAAAGGACTGGGATGCTCGTTGTCTCGCTTAGGGGTGTAAATTTCAAGATAATGGTCTCACTTTGGGTGTTCTGAGAAAAACTGAGTTACATTTAGCCGTAAGGGTCTCTTTTAGGGTTGCACGCGATGAAAAATATATTTAAAAAATTCTTTTTCTCATGAGCCTATTACTCAAGGCTAATAAAATCATAATAAGTTATTCATAATTCATTTGTGAACATACAAAATAAGATTGTGCACGGTCAGAGAGCTTACATTGTTTCCAACTGATGTTTGCCAGGTTTCCTGTATACATGGTATACAGGGTATACTTGGGTATACATGAATATACAGGGTATACAAGGTAAACAGGGTATACGAGGTATACCAGGGTATACATGATATAGATGGGTAAAAAGGGTCTAAAGGGTATACAGGGTATACATGATATACATGGGTACAAAGGGTATAATGGGTATACAGGATATACATGGGTACACAGGGTAGGCAGGGAGTCTATATGGAGACTGCCATAACAGTATACATGGGTACGCAGGGGTAACAGGGAGTCTAAAAGTATATGGAGACTGCCATGAATTACTTGCCGCACTGTCCATCCGGGTATTTTCCACGGACAGGCAATGTGGGCTGATAGTGTCTCCCCATGGATGAACACTATTGTATCACGTGATCAATTTAAACCAATAAGAATCGGAGAAAATTAAGTGGTGAACTATAAGCACAATTAATGTATGGGGTTATATGGAAACTTCTCATATGGAACCTTCCCACAAGGCTGTGCATTAACAAAAATTGAAGGGAGCCCAGTGCCCTGAAACTGTGAAATACAAGGTGCCTAGCATATGCTTTTTATGAAAAAACTAAGATTCCTGATGAATAAAGGCTGATAGTTTCAAAAGAAACTGTTTGGGGCTGCGTCGGTGGGAGTAATGAAATAATTTGGATATATCAACTAAGTTGAAATGGTAAATTGGCCACCGTAACGATTACAAAAGCTGACGTTTCGAGCGTTAGCCCTTCGTCGGAGCCCTTCGTCGTTAGCCCTTCGCTCCGACAAAGGGCTAACGCTCGAAACGTCAGCTTTTGTAATCGTTACGGTGGCCAATTTACCATTTCAACTTTGTTGATATATCCAAATTATAAGATTCCTGAGTTGCCCAAGAGCAAAAGTATGGAGCCAGGGGCCATCGGGCGCTGCTACACCACAGCCCTGTTCCACAAAATGAACAAACTTGAGCTTAATTACCTTCGATCAGCAAACAGACCACGGATAGCACAAGCTGCCCAAAAACCAAAACTTGCAATAGCTCAAGAATCTTCGCTCACCGCCATGCTGACAGCCTAGCCACAGAATGACAGAAAATCCACGTGGAGATTCTAAATCACCCCATAATTTGAGAAACACATAAAAGAACAATTCAATCGGCTGCAGTCAAAATACGTGTCTTTTAAAGGGCGGAAGTTCACTACATTCCTAACGAAATTGTTACCCAGAGTTCCAAAAGGACTTTTGCTTCCAAATATGGGGTCGACTAGTCTGATCTGAACAAACCAGACTGGACTATGAGGTAAATGGATTGTGGAACACCTACAGCTAGTTATAGATGCTTTTTGATTTTATCCTACAGCTAGTTATAGATGATTTTTGATTTTATTTTAAAATCTTCCGTCAAATTTCAGGTGGAAACTAAGGAACACGATTAAAAACTATGCAACAAATTTTAGATAAATGCTCTATTTGTCGCTGAGTACCGAGGTCACCTTCGCCTGCTTGGGTCCCATGCACTGAATGAGTGGAGGAGAGTAAAAAGCCGTGGGAAGGGAGGGGGGGCGGGCGGGGAGGGATCTGGTTTGGAAATTTTTTTGCTCGAAAGCCCTTGGCATATCACAGAACCGGAAATTGGTAAGGTGAAACAAAATCTGTTGTGCGAGCAATTCGGAAACATGATGTCATGTGCACATGTAGTTTCCCAAGAAAGTGGATAAGCGAAAAACATACCATTTTCAACGGAAGGTATATAAAAGAGAAGGAAATAAAGGTTACTTCAAGGAGCATCCTTACAGAAAACTCTTTTGAGGACCTCTGACGGTAACAAAGATAGAGTAACAGAAGTGTGTGATACATATCAGGCTTAAAAAGTTCGCAAAATAGTTTTCAAAGAATGATTAGCTTTTAAAACATCGTTTAATGCACTTTCTCCGTCGCTGAACAAATACTACCGACCAAGTAAATTTAAAGTTTACACAACTTGTAAAACGGCACTTAATACCACACTTGAGACTAAAAAAAAAGCAAAACTAGTTAGCCGGCAAAGAGGAGCTGATCGGCTGATGTCTGTGAGGAAAATGGGGCTGGCTTGTTCAAAGGTGGGTTAAGATAACCGAAGGTTGGTGTGAAATAATGAGACACAGGTTACCCTACACTTAAGGGCCTCATCTTTCCAAGACACCTAACATTATATCTAGATCCTGCAAACGACACAAGGGAGTCTCTCTGTTTCTACATATGGAGGGAAGGAGAACGTCTCACAACTTGCAAAAAGCCCTCGGACGTATATAGCATCTTTCGGTAGATTCCTGGGGTCCCGGTCCAAGCAGATGACGTCTTTGTGGTCCTTCCGGTTCGACTGCACCACCAGGTAGCCATCATACCCGCGATGCCAGCCTCAATAATTAGTTCTTATTAACCGAGCGGGAGGTCTGTATGGGAGAATATTGACAGAGGTCGCCAGTACAGACCGAACGCAGTGAGGTCTGTACCAGCGACCGAGGTCAAGATTCTCCCATACAAGCCGACCTAGCTCGGTTAATAAGATGTTTATCATATGGCTGTGTCTAGAAAGCAACGGAACATTATATTCTTTGTAGCTTTTTTTCTAGACCGGTCTAGATGGGAAAATCCAGACCCCTTTCAATATTGATTTCAGCCAATCAAATTCGTGAATTTGGTAGTTCCCAGTCCTTGTGAGACACAGTCATATAATAACATTCCTCTCGAGCCGGCAGCATGATCTGCACACTACGGGTCCTGACCAGGCACTGCACATATGACAGGTCGAAGGGGGTGCCGTTTAAAACGTTGCGTGTCTCGTCCTGCTTCAGCGCGTTCGCCTGTGATACGTTGCTGAGTGGAGTGCAGGGATCCACTTAGCCGAAGTACCACAGCTGGTGAGGCAGGCCAATGTAAGGGGACCACCTGAACGAACTTTGTCGTGAGGTGTTCCTTCATTGCCCCTTGTGTTAGAGTAAGAACAATCTGGCATTGCCAAGAGAGTTAAGATAAAGGGAGGCATTCCTGAGTAAAGCAAGGGCGTAGCTGAGCAGGGTGTAAAGGAATATCCCCCCCCCGGTCTAACTTGTGTCACCGAAAAAGTTATTATTTAGGGTGACTAAAAGCCTGGACTGCCTTTACACCCCAAGGGAAGGATTCCTTGATTTGAGGATTTTTTCACAGGCTAACGCAATCAGACATGACAATTGCAAGTCGGTGCAATAACTTTCACCTACTCTGGTCGGTATTTTTCTTTTGCGAGTTCTTGTCTCAGATTCCAGTCTTCAAAAAATAGAATCGTTACAGTTTTACGATGAATCGGCAGGTGAGTGCGGCAAATAACTTAAGTTCTATGGATAAGAGGTATTCGGTTACGATTATATACTTTTCGCCTTAAAATATGAACTTCCGTTCCGCTCTTAACAATCAGCTGGTCAACATGAGAAGACTGCTTTGAAGGCCAGTAAGATTAGTCCAATAGTCCGACCAGCCAGACAACAAAAAATTGGATAGGCTTTTGTAGGAAGAAGGGCAGAGCGCTACCATCGAATGAAAATCAAACAAAAGGAAAGCAAAGCATTTCATGGCGCTTAGGACTCTACTGCTTGAGATCAAATCAAAACTAGATCATGAGGGTTCTCAGCTAAAGGATGGTAAGACAAATTAATGTCACTGTGATTGGTTGGTTCTTCCGTTTAAGCTTGCGACTCCCACAATTCAGTTTTCATTGGATCAGGAGTGTAGAAACAAAATGGAAACGTTCTAATTTATTCGATTCCAACTCTGTCGCGTATTTCGATTTTCATATATCGGGGTTTATAATCCAACAAATATTTTGGCTCGCGCGCGATTGGTCTATACGTATCACGTGACAGAATATCTCCCAACTAAAACTAGACCAAACTGGGAGGAATCCGATATTTTTTGTACATAAAATTGTATCAGAAAACACTGAAAAGTGAACATCGCCCGCCGCAAATGGTAAGCTGTTCGTAAACATTTTCCCCGCGCGTTCAAAAATATTTTAAGGATAATAAACACAATAGCCCCATTTGGCGCGAAAACATGCCTATTTATTCATCCTTGAACATTACCTCTTCCGCGAAGCTCACAGTTTTTCTCGAGATTCGCTCTTGGTAAACTATTCCCATCTCGGAACAGATAAAGTCCGTGGATAAATATCTGTGCACATCTTCGCGCAAAATGGAGGCTACTCTTTTATATAATTTACTTAATCTTAGCATCGAGCGGACAATGCTGAATGTTAATTAAGTGATTCTCGCAACATCTTTCTCCTTTAAAACAAAACTGTGGAGTAAGAATGATACAAGCGCTTTCTTGTGACAAAATCTTAAATTCCTACACGTTGCTCCTATCAATCACCTTTAAATACTTAGATTGAAGAGAAATTTTATAATCCTCTTTACAAATTTATTCAATATCGTAAAAAATGGCTGTTGAACTAATTATGGTGGCGAAGTGCTATCGCTTGACTCATGATGAGGTCACTTCCAACGTCAATCACGATGAGGTAGACTGAGTACCTGTCACCTTACGAAGGACTGCCATGAGTTACCACAAAAATTTTCCACTCTCCTTTACAATTGGTGAAATAATAGAAGATGTTACACAGTAGTCGAGTATTTCCTTCATCCATCACTAAACTTAAAATGCGTCAATGAGCCTACAACCACTAACAAGATTTTCATATGTGTCTAAAAAACTGTTCCCATCAGTTGATAAGAAATGATGGGTCGCTTGGCTTGTTCCTGGTTAAGATACTCTCGGATACTTCTGGACCATTTAAACCATCATCGCGCTGACAGCTAGTCAGCTGGGATACGAAGGCTGTTAAAGAAACAGTAGGAAACTTATTGATAAATAGAGAAATAATGGACGAATTGGAAGAATCTTATCCATCGCGAGGAATCTAACCCAGACCTGCGGATTTCGCGCTCCGATGCTCTACTACTAAGCTGCAGATAATTCAGTGGTAAGCTGCGACGCATGGAAGGTTCAAATGTGATAACCATTATGTCTAGGATTAACACTGTCAAAAGCCCTGTGTGTGCTTCGAGGAGAAGTTTTAAATCAATACTGTTCGCAAATCATCTCATTATGCATCATAAACACTAATCTAACTTACCGCTGCGCTGATAGTGCTTCTGATTTCGAGAAACTAAAGTTAAAATCTGGCTCCATGAAAAAAACGTGGTACCTGTCATAAAAGAAAGCTATGATATAGGAAAATCCCTCTCACTTTGTGGCATACAAGAATAAAACTTATGTTAACTTTAATTAGAAATTGTCCAGCCACTAATAATTTTGAGTTTTAGTACAGCATAACCTCTCCGTACAAGCCTACTGTTACTTCACGGGATGTGAAGACTTACCTTCTGTCACGTGTCCTCTAACATCACATCCAATCAAAGACTGTGATGACGTCATTGTGGTCATTAACCCTCCTTGACAGAGAAGTCCAAATCTTTAGTTGCCACGACATAAAACAGCTTCTTTGGAAATCTTCCTTTCGAGAGTATTGAAAAGCAAAGGCTTCTACTTTAAGACACCTCTACGGCCGAAGGTACTAACTCTAAGACGCTAACACAGAAAAAAAAAATGTCACCTTCAAAACAAAAAACTTTTCAACTCAGAGGTAAACTTTGACAGTCAGAAAAAGACGAAAATTGCAAGGAGTACAAAACAAAAATTTGGGCCGGAAAAAAAAACAGCTTAAATAAGTAACGATTTTCAGCTCCAATAAATACCATACCATTATTTACTCAAGTGGTTATTCATATCTATTTCTCTCATCGTATCATTGTAATTTAACCACAAAGTATCACAGCTATGAGCCACTTCCACTCAAAAAGTTAAACACAATCATAGTTTTGACTGTTTCGACGGTATCATCACCCCAGATAACAACAAATCACAAACTCCACTCAACAACACATCTTTATAAAAATGATTAACCTCCACTTTTGTACAAAGTTACTCCAGCTTCGTTTTCGTTTTTTTTTTTATTTCCTACCCTTTGGTTTCCAAAAAGCAGCTGAACACTATCTACCTAAAGTATACACTGCGATAAAATGTTTCAAATGTGTGGTTACCTGACTGTACCCACCAGACTTCAGGTAGCGGGTTCCTGGTAAAGGCAAAAGGTGTACTATCGCACATAGTACCTGAAGTGAGTGTAAAGAAGCAAACAAATCTTAATATCTCAAGTTTATACAATACTGAAAACTGCAAAGCTCACCAAAATTAGAAGTTATACCACACTTTCATACATTTTTTGAATCAACACAGAATGGCTTGTTCCTATAAGCCTGATGTTGATTTAAATGAAGTGAATAACTTACCCTCTGTAAAGCATCTTCTAACTTCACAGAATGTCAAGGACTGGGCATGCGTCCTGTGGTCTTTAACCCTTCATCACGGAATAGTCGGAGTCTTTCAGGAGTCTTCGTTTGCTGTATTGCGGTTCGGTTCAGTTCAACTGAAACATGTAGGCGCCGTTCATTTCTTTGCTGATTAAAAAAAAACTAGATCTACAATAAACCAGTGACTCTTCTGATGTCACAAGGATCGTAGTGATGTTTCTTCCATGTCAAATTCAGAATCACACCCAGTCTCCTCTCCCGTCACTGATGTAGCTGTTGAATGTATTTACTGTTCAGGATCAGATTTGCAGTCTTTGTAATTAAAATCATCCAATATTCGACAAGTATGAACACAAGCTCACGTTGAATGTATTCAGTCAGTGTTGAAGATGTTTAAGATGTGTGCTTTTCGCTAGGTCAGACCCAGTTCGAATCAGTTGTCATTTCTCTCACTGAACACGTTCACTTCAATACAAATTTTGATTGATGACTTCTTCATTGCCAAAGTTTGACTCAGTTTGTGTATCCAGTCTACATATGAGTTATTGCGGTTGCTGAGTGTAAGATTAAATGTGAAAAGTGACGTGTTTTGCGCCAAACCATTCCACAGACCATCCATCCATTCGCTACGCATCTCAACGTAGTTGTTGACCTTAAAACTCAGCGTTGTTATTGATTTGTTTTCCACCAGAACATTCCACAGACTACTCATCCACTCTCCACTCATCTCGCAGCAGTTGTTGACTGTAACATTCAGAGTGGTTAATGATGTGTTTTTCTCCAAACCATTCCACGGAACACTATTCCAGTCTCCACTCAAATCACTGTAGTTGTTGACTGTAACACTCAGCACGGTTAAAGACGTTATTTCTCCCAAACCAACCCACAGACAATACTTCCAGTCTCCACTCATGTAACCGTAGCTGTTGACTGTAATACTAAGCATGGTTATCTGCGTGTTTTCTTCTTCGTCATTCCACAGAAGACTTACCCATTCTCCACACATGATACTGTAGTTGTTGAATGTAAAAGTCAGCTTGGTTATTGACGTGTTTCTTGCCAACCCACTCCCTAGACCACCCGTCCAGTCTTCACCCTCGATATTGTAGTTGTTGACTGTAATACTCAGCGTGGTTATTGACGTGTTTTCCGCCAACCCATCCCAAAGATCATCCATCCAGTCTCCACTCATGTCACTGCAGTTGTTGAATGTTATACCCAGAGTGGTTAATGACGTGTTTTGTGCCAAACCTCTCCACAGAACAACCTTACATCTTCCCTTCCTCTCAGTGAAGTTGTTGACTTTAATACTCAGCGTGGTTATTGACGTGTTTTGTTCCAAACCACTCCACATACCACCCCTCAATTCTCCACTCATGTCACCGTAGTTGTTGAAAGTAATACTCAGCGTTGTTATTGACGTGTTTTCCGCCAACCCATCCCAAAGATCATCCATCCAGTCTCCACTCATGTCACCGTACTTGTTGAAAGTAATACTCAGCGTTGTTATTGACGTGTTTTGTGCCAATCCTTTCAACAGAGCACCCTCCCAGTCTCCCCTCAGGTCATTGTAATTGTTGACTGTAATACTCAACATGGTTATCGACGTGTTTCCAACCAAAGCTCTCCACAGACCACCCACCCATTCTCCACTCATGTGACTGTAGTTGTTGAAAGTAATATTCAGCGTGATTAATGACGTGTTTTGTGCCAAACCAATCCACAGACCACCCTCCAAGTCTCCACTCATGTGACTGTGATAATTGACCGTAATACTCAGGGTGGTTATTAACGTGTTTTGTGCCACACCACTCCACAGACCACCCATCCAGCCTTTATGCATGCCATCGTAGTTGTTGAATGAGAGGCTCAATGTCGCAAGTGACTCGAATTTCGCCAAAACGTCACCGAGACCGCATCCCCAGTCATCCTCACTTGATTCATTGGGGTTATGAAAGTTCAGACTCAGTTTACTCACACGTGAGCAGATAAACTCGAATTTTGTAAATGCTGATGTTAATGAGGAAGAATCGACTCCAAATAAGTCGACTTCGGCGCACACTTCGTAAACCACATTCACGTCATGGACATTTAAAGTAAATGAAAATGTTTGATTGCATGTTAGCTGGAACCTCATCAAGGCCATCTAAAATGATCAAAATACTTTCCAGGTTATGAACATCTTTGATGTAATCTATTAGCTTTTCCTTAACCTTTCCCATCCATACCTTCAGGGAGGAGCTGATCAACAATGGCATCTATTAAATCTCCCTGAATGTCTCGGCATCTCAGCAGCAGCAAAAGTTTGAAAATTGGAAAAGCAGATTCATTTGGGATATTTTGGTTTGCCCAGTCGTGAGAAATTTTAAGACAAAAAGTTGTCTTTCCAATTCCAGGGCTTCCTTCTACGAGCACCATAGATTCTCCGCTTTGGTTGAGTGTTTTGAAGATGTCAAACATCTTCACTTTTCTGTCTTCTAATCTAAAATCTGTTTTTCTTCTCCCCACCATTGACAATATTGTGTAAACATCATCAAGAGGGAGCTTTAACGTGTTCTCCCAAAGGAGCGGCTTTAGAAAGAGATCGTCTATTGTACTCGGCTCTGAGAAGTTTTGTAAAGACAGTAAGGTCATGGTCTAAAGGAAGGTTATGAAAATAACATGGTTAACTTCTGTACATGTTTCATGTTTCCGAATGGAGACGAAGTTTTAGGCTGTATGCATATGACATGTGATTACACAGATTAAGAAAATAATTCATGAATTTAAATTAAAACATTTACAGAAGTAACCACGAACATTGAAATCTTTCAGATCTTTAATTCGAAGAGCTGATGCTGAAACAGCATAACTAAATTCAAAGTAATTACCACTGAGGCCACAATCTACTGGAGGTGGACCGAAATATAAATAGGAAACCTCTCCACTAGCTAAATTTTAAGATGACTAGTAATGGAGAAGAATTTTAAAACGCTACGCTGTAGCAATTACCATTGGCTATGGAATCACATTGAGACTGACGACTTTCTTGAACTGGTGGGATTTCCCTACCTGCAAGGAACAAGGTACATGTATAAGCTAAGTTCTCAGGACTTGCTGCAGCTCAATGCTAGACAAGTCTTATAAAGCAATATATTAATGCTACCAACAACATTCCAAACCAAGTCACGAACATGTTTACATATATAGGTTAGTTAACCACTCCCCATGGGGCTTTTCAGGGCCAATCTTACCAAATTGTGCGGGAACTCTACCAGACTGTTGTAGCAGTTTACACTGAAAAAAGGCAAATTCAACATATGCCCTCAATAAACAGGCCAGACCACAACGCCGAAAGCTACGTTCACTATTCTTTGCAATAAATGTGTGGATTCTGTAATGTCTTCTGCTAACCAGTACAGAGAAGGTACAGGAGATGTGGCCAACGGTTTTTCGTCCTTATCCGAGAAGACTAGAATGCCTAACCATTTGCACATATCATAGCAAAGGCAACACATTTTCCTCAGTTATTTTAAGACCCTGAGTGTTGGTCCAGTCTGGGTTCCAGCACGGCAGTCTGGCGCTCTACAACATGAGCTAACTGGGCCGCGATTCGGAAAAGAAAAAGATCAATTGTTGAAAAGCAGCATACTAAGATTCTTCGGATCTGCTACGATAAGGTAAAATTCTAAATTACTAAAAAAACTCGTTGAGATTTCCTCAGTTGCAAGAGCTGACTCTTCACACGTATACTGGTTAATTCTCTATTTTCTGACAATGTTATCAATAAGAGCAATAAAAGATTGCAATATATATTCATCATATAATCATATATTCATTGTATCTGATTTATCATCACGGGTTTATTACGAATCAACTTAACGGCCTGCTCCCAGTTGGCTTGTTAGCTTAATTGGTAGAGTGCTGCACTAGTATCGCAGAGGTCAGTGGTTCGAATCCAGTACAGGCCTGATTTTTTTCAGGTCTGATTTTCGCTATTGCATAAATAGCGCTATCTACTGCGAGGATCGTGCATCCTACGTAAAAGATTGCAATCTAATTCACTCTCAGTGTGTCCTCTCCATTGACTCAGTTTGTCAATTGCTATGGGAAGATGAAACCATCCATATTCTCCAAATGAGTTTCGGAAGCAAAAACCAGAGAAGCCCTCTTGAGCTGAAATGCTTAAACATGAGATGAAATGGTTGGCTCATTTATCTCTGGATTCAATCACAAGTAAATAATCTGTTCATGTTGTCCTTCAGCAGGTACAAACTAATCGAATGAAGCCTTACACTACTGTAAAATGGTTTAAAAATCCGAGCTTTCGCCGATCAACAGCATCAGCTGATGATGCCATTGATCGGCGAAAGCTCGCATTTTTAAACCATTTTACAGCAGTGTAAGGCTTCATTGGATTAGTTTGTATATATTTATATCAATCACAAGTACATGAACATTTATGATTTTTCTAGATTTTTCCAAAATTTCACAAATGTTGCTAAATAGATAAAGGGTAGTTCCATAAAAAAAAAAACAATGTGGCATCTGCTGAGCCATACAAAGCTCTCAAGTTTGTGAAATTATTAATTATTGCATTATCGACTTACTATCGTATACGTACCTTCACCAGGATCATGACAAGTAAACTCTTGCTTGACTCGCTTAGAAATCTGATCACCAACATCAATGGATGATGGCCGTTTATAACTGACTGGTGTGGCTATTAATCTGCTTTCAGATGAACCTGCAGCAGGGGCAAAAATAAATTAATAACTAAGCACTTTTTTAAAATAGGATTAAAGGTCCTTTAGTACACTTGTTATGGTCATGTCTAAAAGTATACACCAGTGACCACGGGTGACCACGAGTAAAAAGTCATCAAAATATTCTTCTGGCATCATTTTTACCTTGTCATTATTTTATCTAATGATCATGATTCAACCGTAGATAAACCACATCCGGAGGCTGAAATATGCAAACAAAGTAACATTTTCTTTGCTTTCACAGAAGTGGTCCCAGATGGGGACTTTGCTGTCAAAAATTATTATGCAATGTTTAAGTGTTTCACCAGTGTTCGCTTTCTTGAGAATCCTGCTTCCCACTTTTCTACCTCTTGTATGCTCTCCGTAGGTAAGGAAAGAAAGGAAGGAAGGAAAAATTAGGGAGAGAAAAATGTAACTCAAAAAAAAGGATAAGAGATAAAATTTCAAAAAAGCACAAAGAAGAGAAGTCAGCAAAAGAAAAAAAAAAAAAAAAAAAAGGGATGAGTAGTGGAAACCAGGACTAACAGGTTTGGGAAGATTACACAACCCTTTCTTTCCTCCCCTTTGGAAAAGAAGGAAATTATACCTTATTGACATATTTTAGCCTCTGGAATTGTTTATTTTTTCAGTGAAATCATTATTAAAAACTAGATCATTGGATAATGCAATTCAAGACTTTTTATTGGCTTAGCCATTATGGTATATCAGCCAATATACCATAATCTACAAATATGGCAAGCGTATGTGTCAGATTAAAATTAAAAGGGAGCTAAAAATTGAATAAAATTTAATTTAATTTAACGTTTTTAATAAAACAATTATTCCACTCGCGCTTGTTGGATATGAGATGATTATAGCCAACTCGGCGCTACGCGCCTCGTTGGCTATCTATCATCTCATATCCAACAAGCGCGAGTGGAATAATTGTTAATTATCATATAAGATGACGAAATGATGCCAGCCAAATGTACTGATGCCTTCTTATTCTTGATCGCGAGAAGTCACTCGTGGTCACTCGTGGTTACTCGTGATCACTCATGGTCACCAAAAATAAGTGTTTTAACTCATGCTTAACGTAACTTTTCTGGGCACTTTTTTTTTATAATATTCTATGGTCATAGTTGATTTAGATAGGAATAGACTGCATGTCATTAACACAGACTGACATATCAGAAAGCCTTCCAAACAAAACAATGTAAATATAAGTACAGGTTTCTAATGGTGGCTAGTCAGGCGCAATATTGCATGTGACTCCAGCTTTGGGAAATTACATTACCCTCAAGGTAGGTGCTATCTGTCAACTCTTCTCCGGGTCTCTTGTAAGTCTGACTTGTATCAGCAACATTACCCTCAAGGTAGGTGCTATCTGTCAACTCTTCTCTGGGTCTCTTGTAAGTCTGACTTGTATCAGCAACATTACCCTCAAGGTAGGTGCTATCTGTCAACTCTTCTCTGGGTCTGTTGTAAGTCTGACTTGTATCAGCAACATTACCCTCAAGGTAGGTGCTATCTGTCAACTCTTCTCTGGGTCTCTTGTAAGCCTGACTTGTATCAGCAACAGATGTTGGCCTCTTATCCTCGACTGACATGGCTGACCTGCTTTCTGATGACTCTAAATAATTATGATAAACCCGATTCATAATTAATTTTAAATCTATTTCTGCCATTTAAGAGCGAATGTTACCAATGGTCACATATTTGGTGGCAACAACTGAAAAATCAATTTCGCCAATATTTCAACGTTAGGTAAGTCTCAATGGGAAATAAATCACTGTCTATTTCGTTTGGCTGAGTATCGATAATAACTTAGTTCCGCCAAAATGCCGCTTTTATAGCTCAAAATTTCTCACGAATCTCAGAGAGTCGCGTCACGAGTTATGGAAAACATTTGAATCGATGAAAAGTACCAAATCTTGAAAAACAACATCAAAACACAGGTTGACAGCAATTTGAGCAATTTCGCCTTCCAAACGCCGGATTTCAGTCGATTATTCTGTTTAGCACATAGTTAAATAACGGGTTACTTTTGACCAATTTTAATATAGTTGGAAGGTCGGATAAAGTCAATTAGATTGTGTGTACAAAAAATCAAGAACATAGATTTGGATGTTGTTTTTCAAGATTTGGTACTTTTTATCGGTCCACGTGTTTTCGATTTGTGGTGCGATGCTCCGAGACTCGTCTGAAATTTTGAGCTTCCAAAGCGGCATTTTGGCGGAATTCTGTTTTCATCGATTTTCTCGAAAACGAATCGATATTCCGCTAAACAAAGTATGCAGTGGTTTGTTTCACTGTAAGGCCCACCTAACTTGAAAAAGTGAGCCGAATCGATTCTTTGGCTGTTGCCACGATATTTTGAAACTGCTCGATTTTTGCCCACGTTTCCTCTTGAAGGATTAAGACACAAGTCAACACTCTGGCTATAATAGCAATTTACAATACAAGCCCGAAAAACTACAGTCCAACCCCTATTAAGGGGCCCCCCTCAGGGAAATGGAAAGTGGCCGCTTAATAGGGATTCGTCAGGAATTGGTCTGAGATTTACGTAAAACGTCCATGTATTCAAATACAAGCATGCTTAGAGGCTTTTAAGTTCTGCTGAACGCAATAAAGTGTTTAAAAATCGCACAAAACCAATTTTAAGAAAATGCTGAGATACGGTCACAACATGAATCGGTTACATTGAAAAGTTAGCGACATGTAACGATATGGTAATAGTAATTCAGTGATTAATTGTATAATTTCAATTTTAAGGAAATCTGACGATTAATATAGATGTTTCATTTATAGTATTTAACTGAAAGTAATTTCGGGACTTTAATAACTGGCCGCTTAATAAGGGGTAGCCGCTTAATAAGGTGTGGCCGCTTAATAAGGGGTGGCCGCTTAATAAGGGGTGGCCGCTTAATAAGGGGTGGCCGCTTAATAAGGGGTGGCCGCTTAATAGGGGTTGCACTGTAATCATGGGAGTGGCGAGAGCATTTTAAAGTAAAGGGCCAGAAGCAAAATTAGATAAACGGAAGCCAGCAAGCTAATTAACTAGAATCATCTTTGGCTCTTATCAAGGTCTTTACAACACTAGCAGACAAGATAAGTATGTAATCGTGGCTCACCACTATTTCATACAACGACGACTTCTAACTTAAAAGGATTGACGAAAAAAATCACTCATTAGATTCAAACCTACATAAATAAAGGATAAGACCTCCTTTTGTGAGGCCGATTTGTTCAAAGCTTACAGAAAAAATAGCGTACGTTTCGATTTGCTTTGACACACGCGGAAGTTAATATAGCGGTCAGCCGCACTCGTCCCGAATCGTATTTGGTCAAATTGCAAACAAACATTTCCACAAGACAGTGCAGGGCACGATGGATGTTACTAAAACTAGTAATCGGGAACGGGGAACGGGGAACGGGGAATGGGGAACGGGGAACGGGTGTACAGCGGTAGCCCACCTGAGAATTCAAAATGGCGGAGTAAACGATGTTTACAAACACTGATTTTATCGCTAGGTCGCCACTTACAGCGAAATTAGACGACTCGCTTTTATTTAACTATTGCCCAGACGAAGCCACGAAGCCTAGTATTCCGAGGCGAGAATTCGAAGTCAACGTTTCTGCAATGGCTGCCACCATTTGTTCTGACGTCCCTCTTTGTTTTTCCTTCCTGAAATCTGCATCTTTTGGCAGTTTGGGTATGTTGGTTGTTTGCATTGCCCAACAGCATTTTTTGCAGATAAGTAGCAAGGAGGTTATATCTTAGATCAACAGAAATGAGCTAGAAAACGTAATAACCAGCCTAGTTATTAAAATTACTACATGCAGATATCTGCTTACCTTACCGCAAAATAACATCAGGAACATATCTTTGTATCGACCCATAAACTTCCATGTGAACAATAGAGAAATCAAACATTGACAGAACTTTTAATAACATTTAATTTAACAGAAAAAACATCAGTTATCTTCAAGAATGTAGATGTATGAATTCACATTCTTGCTAATGCGTACAATAATATTTACACTGCATTGATCATATTCAAGAGAAATTGATTCCCACAATGGGCGTGAAAGTCATTCAGCTGTTTGCTTTACAACATTATTGACATTGCTAGGTTGTAACGGTGAAGATATTGGAGGTAAACTTGATTAACTTGCAGTGCAATTACTCTATGAATATAAGAATAAATGCCGCGAGCTTGTAGTTCTGAGTTGATTGTTCAAATGATGTGCATGAATTGTAAGATACTTACCTCTCCGAGGATTTGATTTCTATGCAACCTGCAATGTGTGGCAGACAAAAACTAAATTTATGAGGCACTCAACATTTCAAAGTAAAATCCTTCAATGAAACCTACACTTACCGTCCATTAAAGCGGGACCGTGACGAAAAACGTCAGTTTCTCCGATCACAATGAAATTTTGTGTTTGGGATCTCAAAACGTTAAGGAATGACTGTATCGGCTTTTGAGTTTAAATTCCTACGGTAAGTAGTATTTTTTGGACGATCTTTTTCGAGGCAGTTGAATCCGATTGGAATGTACTGAATCTGGCCGAGGAGGTATGGGAAGACAGGTAGTGACGTCATCCAATCAACCATGACATAAAGTTCTCAAAGCTATGAGTGTTATTTCCATGTTTTACAAGAGTTAGAAACGCGAAAAGTTCGAATCTTACGATTTAACAAATGGTAAACACCACAGCGTACACTATTGAGTTATGGATGCACGCGGGAGGTTGCTAAGCACGAAAGAAGCGTAAGAGTCGCTCGAGGCGATAGCCGAGAGCGACTCTAGCTTCTTGAGTGCTTAGCAAACCTCCCAAGTGCATCCATAACTCAATAGTGTACGGTGTGGTGTTTACCATTTGTTTTATAACATAACATTGATACATTGTAGCTAAAGAGTTCCCTTTTATTTAACAAATCTTACGTGACCAGAAAAAACAAGCGCGCGCGGAAAAATAGTCTTTGCATTTGCTCACGTCAGCAGCGTACACCCATGGGCAAATGGGGGACGCTAAATTGACCGATGAGAGCGCGCGCTTTACTTTGGTTATGTTATAATATAATTTTAAAGCTGGCATATCACAATGCCTTCTCCTCGATGGGTTGTGCAGGGATGCAGCAATAGATCAAATCCACAAGATAGAATCTCTCTACACGACTCCCCCGTTAACAAAAACCTTGCCGCGAAGTGGAAGAACTTTGTCGAACTTCACAGAAAAAACCTCGATCCCGAAGGCCGGTTTGTTGTTTCTGAGCATTTTTTAGAATCGTGTTTTTTAAGGACATGCCATCTAAAAGGGGCATTGAGATTGTTACCAGGATCAGTACCAACTAACTGGAAAAGTTTGAGAGAAAGCCGCGGTAATCACGAGAAAACCTCACGATCAAGTACTTCATCGAAGGATCATCGCATGGTGAGTCGACTTTTCTAATCAATTCTTCTCAACTATTCCACACCTGTAGAAAATATCTAAAAAACACAAAAACTGTATAATTTTCCAAGCTTTCATTCACAATTCGTTTGTTTAAAAACAAGAGAGATTTCGCATACGAACACACGCGATCGTGTCAGTACATATAAACAACACATGGCCAGGTCAAGGAATTCCAACGTATTAGAGTCAAATTATATCATTAAATGTTCCATTTTCGTCATTTTAGGAAAAGACTCACTTATACCTCCCCCAGAGTTGCGACGCGTCCAAGTTTCTGAGAGACGAAAACCGAAGTCGGAAGGAAACAATCGACACGCTGACAACCAAAATAAATAGACTTAAAGATCGCCTACAGGAAAATGAAATAAAATTCCTCAATTACATTGGTTCTTTCATCAGGTAAAGTACTGTTCACATCACTTTCGAGGGAAGCTATCGAGGGAATGGAGCAATAGCCAGATGATCGATTACTTTCGCTTGAAGACACAGTGATTTTGCCCTACAAGCTCTCTTGCCTTCGAGTTGTCTTGATTGGATGACGTCACTACGTTTTGACGCGTTACCGATGTCCTGCCGTTCATTTATTGAACAGCAATATGGCGGAAGGGCGATTTCGCAACGCAAAAGTTTCATTTTCTCGGCGGTCGTTCGCTAGATTTTTCTAATATTTAATACATATGTTATTCAAAGCGCATGAATTCGAGATATTGTTGTAAAAAGGTTTTACGGAATGATACGTTTTTCGTCACAGTCCCGCTTGCTTTTTGCTCCGACGATCGCGTTCGAAGAGCATGTACTCAAAACTAGTTGCCAGACCCTTTTAGTTCCGTTTACTCCGCCATTTTGAATTCTCAGGCGGGTTACCGCTGTACACCCTTTCCCGTTCCCCGTTCGCATTACCAGCTTTAGTAACGTCCGAGGGAAAAGGACAACGTTATGAGGCCAAATTATCGTAGCATGACGTCTTGCGCCGCATTTTAGTTGCGTCCGTAAATAACGTCATGACTTTTTCTCTTTACATAAGCGGCCGAAATATATCTTTTATAATGCCAATATTTGCCGACTGAGCGTAAAGTTCGCATTGCTTTCACGAAATTTCTTCCCAGAGTTCCCAAAGCACTTTCTGTTTCCAAATATGGTGACAACTCAGCTGTTACAAATAACCATTCTAAAGACTTGACTTTGAGGCAAAAGGATTGTGGAACTCCTACAGCCATTTCAAGATGCTTTTTGATTTTAAAATCTTCAGTCAAATTTCAAGTAGAAATAAACAAAAGACGATTAAACTCACCCAACAAAATTTTGAATAAAGACGTTATCTCCCGCTGAGTACCAAACAACTTCTCGATTATTTTTTCCCTTCGCCCGCTTGGGTTAAGAAAAGAAAAGGAAGGGGTATTAAGCTGGGAGGGGGTAATGATTGGGTCGGAATTTTTTTAAACGAAAGCCCTTGGCATATCACAGAAGAGGAATTTGTGGAGTTGAAACAAAATCTGCAGTACTGTGCGAGAAATTCGAAATATGATGTCATATGCAGATGTAGTTTCCCAAGAATGTAATTCAGCGAAAAAAAAACCATTTTCAATGGAGGGTATATGAAAGAGGAAGAAATTAAGGTTAGGTCAACGAGCATCCTCATACTTTTCGCGTTAAAATAGGAACTTCACTGTCAACCAAGCACTAAGCAATCACCAGGTAAAATTAATTGCGGCAAAACATCATATGACGGCGTTTACTTCCGATTCTCTTTCCAGGTGAGCTCAACATTCGAGGACGGCTTAAAGGCGAGTAAAATTAATCAGAACCGGTGTCCGACAAGCCAGACAACGTGAAGTTGGATAGGCTTTAGTGGGAGTTTTCTTGAACTTATACAAAAATCTGCGCAATTCCGACCAGTAACCGATTTCTTTTTAGTTACAAACAGGATCGCCCAGCGGTCTAGCTGTTTTCACTAACCGTAATGGCTGGTTTTCTTTCACGCCAGAGCTATACCCGGACGTGTAATGAGAAGAACAAAGCGTTAACAACCAATGAAAATTAAACAAAAGGGCACTGAAGCAGTGCATGGCGGTTAGGACTTCGTTGCTTATGATCAAATTAAAATTAGATTATGAGGGTCGTAAGCAACCGGATGGCAAGACAAGTGGCAGTCTGGTTGGTTGGTTCTTCCGTTTCAGCTTGCAACTCCAACAATTTAATTTTCATTGGATAAGAAATGTAGAAAAAAAATGGAAACCGTGACGTTCTTTTTTTCTTTTTTCTGACTGCAATTCTGTCACGTATTTCGATTTTTATTTCCCGACGTTGCCGCCACATCAGGGTATAATTCACTTAATCTTAGCACTGAGCTGACATTGCTGGATGCTGAATAATTCTCGCCAAATCTTTCTGCTTTGTAATAAAACTGTGGAGTATGAATAATACAAGGCCTTCTTTGTGACAAAATCTTGAATTCCTCCCCTTTGCTCCCATTAATCACCTTTCAATACAAAGATTGAAGAGTAATTTTATAATTCTCCTTACAAATTTACTACGTATCGTAAAAAAGGTTGTTGAACTAATCGTGGTAGTGAAGTGCTATCGTCTGACTCACGATGAAGTCACTTCCAATGTCAGTCGCGATGAGGTAGACTGTGTTCCTGTCTCCTTACGAAGGAATAACATGAATTACCACGAAAATTTTTCACTTTACTTTGCAACTGGTTAAATAATAGAAAATGTTACACAGTAGTCGTGTATTTTCTTCATCCATCACTAAACTTTAAAAGCGCCAATGAGCCTAATAACACCAACAAGATTTGCGTATGTGTCTGAAAAACTGTTTCCATCAGTTGGTAAGAAATAATGTGTCACTTGGCTTGTTCCTGGTTAAGATACTCTCGGATTCTCTTGGACCATTTATGGTCAGCTGGGATATGAAGGCTGTAAAAGAAACAGTAACAAAGTAATTCAAAAACAGAGTAATAATTGACGAATTGGAAGGATCCTATCCAACGGGAAGAATCTAACCCAGACCTGCGGATTTCGCGCTCAGGTGCTCTACCACTGGGCTGTAGATAATTCAGCGGTTTACTACCATGTATGGATGGTTAAAATGTGATAACCATTGTGTATACTTCTAAGATTAGCTTTGTCACAAAGACTGTGTGTACTTCGAGGATAAGCTTACAATCAATACCGTTCAAAAAATCATTTCATTATGCATTATAGACACAAATCTAACTTACCGTTGCGCTAATGGTGCTTTTGATTTCGAAAAACTTAAGTTAAAATCTAACTCCACGAAAAAAGCGTGGTACCTGTCGTAAAAGAAAACTAAATCAGTTTTATAATATGAGAAAATACCTCTCACTTTGTGGCATACAAGAATAAAACTTATGTTAATTTTAATTCGAAACGGTCCAGCCACTAATGATTCTGAGTTTTAGCAGCATAACCCCTCCTGTCACGTGTCTTCTACCGTCATATCCAATCATAGACCGTACTTACGTCATGTGGTCATTAACCCTTGATGACAGAGAAGTCCAAATCTTTAGTTGCCACGACATCAAAAGCTTCTTTGGAAATCTTCCTTTTGGGAGTATTGAAAAGCAAAGGCTTCTACTTTAGAACACCTCTACGGCCAAAAGTACTAAATCTAAGATGCGAGTACAGAAAAAAACTTTCACATACAAAACAAAAACACTTTTCAAATCAGAGGTAAACTATGACATTCAGAAAAATACCAACAGATGCGAACATTATAATGAGTACAAGACAAAAATTAGGAGCGAAAATAACAACTTGAACGAGTAACGATTTTCAGGTCCAATAAATACCATACCGTTATTTACACAAATGGTAAACAGATCATATCAATTTTCTCTCACCGCATCGTTGTAATTTAACCACAAAGTATCACAGCCATGAGCCTCTTAAACTAAAAAAGTTGACAACAATCATGACTTTGACTGTTCTGACTATATCATCATCCTCAGATAACAACACTCTTTTCTAATTCATCTTCGTCAAGATGAATAACCTCCACATTTTTTAATGAAATTACTCTGACTTTTGTTTCATATCGTTCTGAATTTCCTAACCTTGGTTTCCCAAAAGGCAGCTGGACACTATCTATCTAAGGTCTACACCGCGATAAAATGTTTGAAATTTGTTGTTACCTCACTGTGTCACCGGACTCCTGGTAACGGTGCCTGGTTAAAGCAAAAGGTGGCATCTATCGCATATAGTACCTGAGATGAGTATAAAGAATCAAACGAATCTGAATATGTCTAATTCATACCAAACTAAAAACAGCAAACGTCAGCTTTTGTAATCATTACGGTGGCCAATTTACCATTTCAACTTTTGTTGATATATCCAAATTATTTCGTTACTCCCACCGACGCAGCCCCAAACAGTTTCTTTCGAAACTATCAGCCTAAAAACAGCAAATCTCACTGAAAATAGAAGTCATACCACGCTATATACTTTTTTTTGTTTAAGCACAGAATAGCCTGTCGCCAAAAGCCTGGTATTGATTTAAGTAAAGTGAATAACTTACCCTCTGCAAAGGATCTTCTAACCTCATAGAATGTCAAGGACTCCGCATGCGTTATGTGGTCTTTAAGCCGTCATCACGGAGTCGTCGGAGTCTCTCATTGCCAGTATGTAACATACATTATTCAGGAGTCTTCGTTTGTTGTACAGCAGTTTGGTCCAGCTCAACTGAAACATATCCACGCCATTCATTTCTTTGACGAGTTTAAAAAACAACATTCAACCAGTGAGTGCCCTCATGTCACAAGGATTGCATTCCTCCATGTGAAATTCAGAATCATACCCAGTCTCCTCTTCCGTCAACGTAACTGTTGAATGTAGTTACTGACGAGCTGTTCCAGATCAGATTTGCAGTCTTTGTAATTGTAATCATTGAATGTAACACAAGTGCGCCACAAGCTCATGTTAATGTACTCAGTCAGTGTTGAGAATGTTTAAAAGATATGCTGTTCGCTAAGTCAGACCCATTTCAGTTTTTTCATTTCTCTCACTGAACAAGTTCACTTCAAGACAAATTCTGATTGGTGAATTTTTCATTTCCAAAGCTTGACTTAATTTGTGTATGTAGTCTTTAGAGTCTTCATATGAGTTACTGTGGTAGTTAAATGCAAGATTGAATGTGGCAAGTGACGTGTTTTCTGATAAAAAACCAAACGGACGGTTCACCGAGTCTCCAATCATCTCACAGCAGTTATTGAGTGAAATATTTAGAGTTGTTATAGACGTCTTTTCTTTCAAACCCCACGGCGGTTCAACCACAAACAATCTGCCTATCTTTTTGTAGTTGTTGACCACAATACTGAGGGTGGTTAATGACGTGTTTACCTCTGAACCGCTCCACAGAACAAAATCGCAGACTTCATATTCGTCACAGTAGATGTTCTCTGTAATACTCAGGGCGGTCACTGATGTGTTGTCTTTCAAACCACAAAACAGGTCATTCTTCGAGTTACAATCAATGCCTCTGTAGATGTTCAATGTAATACTCAGCGTGGTTATTGACGTGTTTCGATTCAAACTATCCCACAGATAACGTATCCAGTAGCCTGTGACTATCTCACCGTAGCTGTTGACTGTAATACTCAGCGTAGTTATTGACGTGTTCTGTGCCACACCACTCCACAGACCACCAAGCCTGCCTTCATCCAAGTCACCGTAGACGTTGAATGAGAGGCTTAACGTGGCAAGTGACACGAATTTCGCTAAAACGTCGCCAGCACTAGATCCCCAGTCCACTTCACTTGAGTCCCTGGGATTTTCCAAGTTCAGACTCAATTTACTTACACGCGAGCAGATGGACTCGAATTTTGTCAACGCTTCTTTTAATGACGAAGAATCAACTCCATATAACTTAACTTCATCGCATCTTTTGTCAAGTACATTCACGTCTTGCACATTTAAAGTAAAGGCAAATGTTTGATTGCATTCAAGTGATTGAAGGATGCTGTTTCCATCTCTCGTCAACTCTCCCCGAATGTTGATACCCAAGTCGGACAGCGTGCATGAGTTAACTTTGTCAAAGTTCTCAGCCAAACAGGTAGCAACACTATCTGTTACTCGTCCGTGGATATTCAAATTAACACAGAAAACTCTTGATGCTATCAGGAGTTTGCATAACTCACTTGCTCCACTGCAACTCAACTCTCCCCATATGTTTACAGTAAATGAATGCAGTTTAAACGCGCTAACTCTTTCATTTAGAACAGGACGAAGACAGGCCACCTGTAGAGTTGTTATTTTGCCAACTACGTCCGGTTTAATTGTAAGAGACATGGACGACGACCTTTTAGCAGCATAGAGAGTCTCACAAATATTTACCCAGTTGTCAGGAAGTCCTCCAAACACTTTTACTTCCAGTGACTTTAAAGCACTATTTCGTAGAACACCCATTTTTAACGAAGTAAAAGGAGAGCAGCTGACGCTTCCAGAAACAATCAATGTGAGGGATTGTAAGAACGGATTGGTTGCGAGTCCTTCGCCGATTGAAGTCGCGAATGAATCGTGCATGTCTCCATAAATAGCGACGCTAAGAGATTTAAGTGATCTCTTCAATAACAATTTTTTCAAAGGCTTTTTGTCACTTTCCCTTACCGAGCCAGTGATCTCCAGAACAACAGATGTCAGCAGACTTTCTCCAGACAATCCCTTTTCAAGAACAGTCGTCCAATTCTCACCCAACAGTTTTAAAGTCATGGTTTGTAGTGCTTTGTTTGCGGCTAAAATGTCACCAATAGCAACAGCCTCCTCCGAGGAAAAAAGAAAAGCTAGCTCAAAAGTAAAGGAATGTAAAGATAAGTTCACTTGAAGTGCACTACGCACTACACACATATCTGCATCAAAATTAGAAACGACAATAGTTTCTAGCCTTGAGTACGAGGCTAGAAACTCACCAAGATCATCATCAACTGTGTAATTATGCCAAAACTTTGCACTAGGATAATCATGAAATCCAGGCGGTGCTTGGACATCCGAATCGAATGCGGTAAGATGAACGGGTAATTGTAATTGTGTGAAGCTCTTGCAAGCATTTGCAACAGATAGGAACGCTATCAATGAGTTCTCCCTCATGTCAATGAATATTGACCCAGGAAACGGGACATAGGAACATAGAGTCACTGCCATTTGTTCAGCATTTTTATTTTCACTGAAACACTCAATGAAGAAAGTCGCCTCTTGCCTAGTGCAATTCGGCCAGTCCCAATCTGTCATCTGCAGAATCACACCAATGTGATCAAACAGAGTATTTGCATCTTCGCCCAGCATGCCAGACACAAAGAGAAACACTTGATTGTATTTACTTGTAACCTCACGAAATTTTAACTTCAAATCACGAAGGACGTTAATTTTCTCATTCAGTAGCTTGTGTGCGAGATATAATGCCGCCAAGTACTCCTGAAAAGTTTTGTGGAAAAAGTGATATTCGTGCTGAGGGTTGATCTTCCTAGAACTGGCTTCTTTAAATATCAAACCAAGTTTACGAGCCGCCAAAGTTTTCATTGTTCTTTCAAATTCTTCCAATTCTTCTTCTCGAAACGACAAACGGTCTTCCTGCAGACACCTCCAAGCTAACTGCCCCAATGCGAGTAAACTTTCCTTAAATTGTTCCTCAAGAGCTCTGTCATCAGCAGCGGCTTCCACTTTATTCCTCGCACAATACCTTCGTAAAAGGCAACGAACAATAATTTGATAAAGTTCAGTCCGAGAAGATGGTAGCTTACCTTCATAGTCCTCAAAAACAACACAGAGAAGTAGCAGATTCAAAGGATTGCTCGGAAGTGCATGGAGGAAGGTATTTTTTTCGATTGCCTGAATAAGCCCTTCACCTTTTACTTCATGATCAGGACCCAACCGACTAAAGTGCTTTCTGACGTAGTCAGAAGAATCCTCTTCTGTGAACCCTTCAATTTGTAGAAGAACGTCAAAATCAAAGTCCTGTCGCGCTGGAATTCCTTTTTCTTGACGAGATGTGACCAAAACATAGCAAAGTGATAAAATTCGTCTGTAAAGTAACTTGTGCACGTGACTTTCACCTGCTTCTGGAAGCTCATCAAGGCCATCCAAAATGATCAGAATACTCTCCTGGTTATGAAAATCTTCGATGTAATCTATCAGCTTTTTCTTGGCCTTTTCATCCATATCCTCGGGGAGGAGCTGATCGACAATGGCATCTTTAACATCTCCATGAATGTCTCGGCATTTCAGCAGCAGCACAAGTTTGAAAACCGGAAAAGCAGATTCCTTTGGGATATTTTGGTTTGCCCAGTCATGAGAAATTTTAAGACAAAAAGTTGTCTTTCCAATTCCAGGGCTTCCCTCTACAAGTACGATAGAATCGTCGCCTTTGTTGAGTGTTTTAAAAATGTCAAACATGTTCACTGTTCCGCTCTCCAAAACAAAGTCTGTATTTCTTCTCGACACAACTGACAATTTTGTGTAAACATCTTCCAGTCGTAGCTTTAAGGTGCTCTGCCAAAAGAGCGGTTTTAGAAGAGACCGTCTATTGTACTCAGCAGTGAGAAGTCTTGTAAACACAGAAAGGTCATGGTCTAGAAAAAAGTTATAGAAACAAAACGGTTAACTTAGTGTTTCATGTGATCTTGTACTTCGGCACACGACAACATTACTCGTGCTGGAAGAAAACCGCCCACGTGGAAGCATCCGTGTGGAGTTTGCTCCAATTCTGTTCGCTCTAACCAAAAAGGAATTCTTTGTGATGGCTGTTGTAAATGGCACCATATCAAGTGTATCAACTTGGATATTAGAACATATATTGATTTGGGATCCTCAGATGAAACTTGGTACTGTTCCGATTGTACTTTTCCATTTAATTTCACCGATTCGTTCTTCGAGGAATCTACTATGGAGGATACCAATGGCAGTCTACAGTCATCACTTTCAGGTTCTACTGACGGTGTGCGAAATATTTTTCCCAAAGCTTTATTCTTAAATGCCAGAAGTATACGGAACAAAGTTTTTGACCTACAAGCATTGCTATTTATGGATTCGTTTGATGTTGTTGTCATAGTTGAGACATGGCTGGATAGTAACTATCAGGACTTTGAACTTAAGCTTGAAGGCTATAATATTTTTCGGAAGGACAGATGTAATAGGCGGGGTGGTGGAGTGCTTATAGCTATCAAGAATCATATTTCTTGTATTCGCAGGACTGACCTGGAGGTTAATTTAGAGATGATAGCTCTTGAAATTCGTCCAAATCCTACTATTTGTGTACTCCTTTCTGCATTTTATAGACCACCGGACGCAGATGAGTTATTTTTGTCACAATTCAGAGAGTTTTTGGATAAATATTCAGGAACTGGTCTTTCAAATCTTGTTGTAACTGGGGACTTTAATTTTCCACACATTGACTGGAATCTTGGATGCCCTATAAAGTCAGACCCTGGAATTAAGGATTTTTGTAGTATTTTGGATGATTTCTATTTGGTACAAAAGAACCTACATGCAACTCGAGATCTAAGAAATCCTGGACCTTCTGGCAATATTTTGGATCTGGTCCTAACCAATAATGACATCTTGGTTGAAGATGTAGCGGTGCATCCGCATGCATTTGACTCAGACCATCATCCCCTTACCTTCAAGTTTCGTACTGAGATGAGAAGGCCTAATAACATTCAGCGTAAGGTATATTGTTACAAAAAGGCTGATTTTAAAGGTTTGCAGGAGACCTTACAATCTATTCCCTGGAATCTAGTTACATGCGATAACTGTATCGATACAGGTCTGTTAAAGTTTCAGGATCTTCTGTTTTCTGCTGTCAATCAACATATACCCCGGATAACACTCAAGCGTCGCTCTAGGCCTCCTTGGATTTGCAATGATATAATGAAACTAATTAGGAAGAAGAGGAAATTATGGAAGCAAGTTAAATCTAATGGTTCACCGGACATATTCTTAAAATTCAAGGAGCTGAGAAAGAAAACAAAGAGACTTATTAATACAAGTTACTACAATTATCTTCAATCTCTGTCTGGAAAACTTCAGGACAACCCTAAGCATTTCTGGAAATTTTACTCCGTTAAATCTAAAACTAAGAGAATTCCAGATACTGTAATTTATGATAATGTTTGTTCTACAGATGCGTCTTCCAAGGCGGAACTTTTTAATAAGTTCTTCCACTCAATTTATTCAAAGGATTCAGCTGATGTTAGCTGTCCGACTACAGATGTTGTGAATCCAAATTTGTTACTGAACGTTACAACTACACCATTTGAAGTGCAGGGAATTCTAAGTAGGCTCGACATCAATAAATCACCCGGTGTGGATAATATACCATCAAGAATTCTACAAATCTGTGCGAAGGAATTGTCGGTTCCCTTGTCGCACTTGTTTAACTTATCCCTAAGCTCAGGAGTCATGCCCACCTTGTGGAAATCCGCTAACATCACTCCTATACATAAGAACAATGATAAGGAATTCGTGGAAAATTACAGATCAATTTCCCTGTTACCTATTCCAGCTAAATGTTTAGAGCGTCTTGTGCATACTGCTGTTTACGCGCATATTTCGCCCTATTTATCTGAGTGGCAGCATGGATTTGTGAAGGGGAAATCTTGTGGGTCACAATTGGTTCTCACTCATTATCAGTGGGTCACAGCTTTGGATGAGGGACGACAGGTGGATGTTGCTTTCCTGGACTTCTCCAAGGCTTTCGACAGAGTGAATCATTCAATTTTACTGCGGAAGCTCTGTAATTTCGGAATTTCTGGCTCCCTACTACAGTGGTGTGAGAGTTACTTGAGTAATCGTTGGCAAAGAACTGTGTTGGATGGCGTCTCCTCCACTTGGTTAGAAGTTCCGTCCGGTGTCCCACAGGGCTCCATTCTGGGGCCGCTATTTTTTGTAGTTTTTGTGAATGACTTGCCCGATGTTGTTCTCCCTGGAAATACCATTGCGCTTTTTGCTGATGATTGTAAAACTTCAAGAGTCATTGATGATGTTAGTGATCAATTCTGTTTTCAACGGGACCTGGATAATCTTCATCATTGGAGTATTCGCAATGCCATGGCTTTTAATGTCAAAAAGTGCAAAGTTATGAGATTAACAAAGAAAAGGCAACCTTTAGTCTCTAATTATTCCTTGGACAATTCTCTCTTGGAAGAAGTTAGAGAATTCAAAGACTTGGGAGTTACAACTACTGACAATTTTATCTGGAACTCGCACATTGATATTATTGTGTCGAAAGCAAACAAAATGTTAGGGCTAATTAAAAGGACTTGTAGAGGTCTGGATGATACTACGACTCTGAGAACTCTTTACTGCGCGTTAGTTCGATCGAATGTTGAATACTGCTCTGCTGTATGGTCACCCTACACCAAAAGGAACATAGAAAAAGTTGAAAAAGTACAAAGAAGAGCAACCAAGTTCATTTTAAAGACTGAGGACAATTATGAGACTCGTTTAAAGAAGCTAAATTTGATGTCACTAGAAAATAGGAGATTTCTAGCTGATGTTACTTTTTTATATAAAGCTCTCAATGGAATAAGTAACATCAATATCGATTCATACGTAGATTTTTATTCTAATGCGGATCATTATTCATTTAGGAAATACGATGATTTATCTCTTAAGAAGAAATATGCAAGAACAAATCCACTTAAATATAGTTTTTTTCACAGGATAGTTGACTCCTGGAATCTTTTGCCCTACGATACTCGTAAGGCAGCAAGTGTTGATGTTTTCAAGCGGGGAGTCAAGAAATGTTTACTGGATCGTGCATTAAATTAGTTATTATTGTTGAACTATTGATTTTATTTTGATTTTATACTTTACTTTGTAACTTATTTTAGTAGATATTCATTGGTGATCTGTTCTTTATGGGGTCCTGGACTCCTTTACAGATTATCCGTATGGCTATTTATATTAGTTTTGTTGTTATGTATTACTATTAATGCCATTAAATTGTAATAAATAAATAAATAAATAAATCTTTTACAAGACTAAACTCGGAATGGAAACTCATTTTTGGGCTGTATGCATACGACACGTGATTACACAGATTGACAAAATAATTCAAACAATTAATTGGAGACATACAGAAGTACACTCGGTCATCGAAATCCAAAATCTTTAGTAATCTGTTCATGTTGTCCTTCAGCAGCTTTGTTTAAGTGTTCGAATGAGGCCTTAAAGGATCCCTTCCAACCACAATACATTGCGCGCGCGATATGTGAAATCCGCCATTTTCTCTGCCATCCGGTATTGGACAAGTCGTGAAGTGGAAAGAAATCCTCGTTCATCCGAGTACATTTGCCTCACTGAGGTCTTGAATTTCCTCAATCGAGTTCCAAATTTATTGTTCTTCCTATTTGACTAGTTATTTCTTAATTATTTTTTCTGTTTGGGGGCAAATTTATCGGGTAAACCGGAGGTCTTCGATGGCCTTTCATGTTCCTCACCGCGGACGACCACAGGCAACCGAGGGAACAAAAAGAATTATCCTTCGAGACTCAACTTTTCGCCTGTGGAATGAAAGGAAAGAAATGTTGAATATCAAGGGGCTAAGTAACAGCCAATTTGCCAAGATTTTGCTCCATCAAAACATTGAGGAGCTTCGTGCGAGGACGCTGAGGAGCAGTTCCTGTCAAGAACTGCCAGCTGAAACCTCTATCGACAACGGACCCAACTCAAGTAAGATTTGAGTTCCGTTCATCAGTCTATTTCTCTTCAAGGCTGGTGCACTTTCATTTTGATTTTTCAAACTGTGTTATCTAACTCCAGTAAACAAAAACTATTTTCCACTTTTTAGCATTGAGTTTGATTTTGGTCGACTCATTTATAAATGTTCTGTATAGGTAGACGTGAGCTCTTCCAATCTACCCCTTTGAGCAAAACAGCAAGGATCGAAATTGATGTATCTCCTGTAGTTCCGGGCAGAAACGAAGAGGACACAAATACACTGTGAGTACACGCGGTTTACATCAGTAAAAAGTAAAGTTATCTAAAAATCCAAGCTTTCGCCGATCAGTGGCATCATCAGGGATAAGAAAGAAAATATTCCGGGCGCGTTATACATTTGCAAAGAGAGTGTGTGGTGAAATGTGTAAAAGATGTGACTATCATTTAAGAAAGCTATAGAAATGAACTGTGAATGCAACAAAAGGCTTACTTTCCATTCATTCTTATCCCTGATGATGCCGTTGATCGGCGAAAGCTTGGATTTTGAAATAATTTTACTTTTTACAGTAGTTTAGGGTCTCATTCGAACAGTTCGTATACCAAGATCTTTCATTCGAATAACTGATTCTGAAACAACATAACTAAATTCAAGTTAATTACCACATAGGCCATGATTTTGTGGAAATGGACAGAAATATAAATAGGAAACCGCTCCAACTGTTAAATTTTAAGGTGAATAGTAATGGGAACAGCTTAAATGCTACGCTGTGATTCCACTTAGGACTGTTTATGGAATTACCGCAAAAGGAAACCGCACGGACTGGTATATCAAACTGTTGGTCGACGAGTAGTACATACCAGCGCCAGATTTATGACTCCATTGACCACAATATAAATTTAAACTTAAGTAACAAGATGATTACTGCATGGAGGAATTGGCATGCATTAGCTATGGAATCACCTTGAGACTGACGACTTTCTTGAACTGATGGGATTTCCCTACCTGCAAGGAGCAAGGGACAAGTAGAAGCTAAGCTCTCATGACTTGCTGCTGCTCATTGTTAGACAACCTTACAAAACAATACTAATACAGTATACTACTAACAAATTCCAAACAAGTCAAGAAAAAATGAACTGTTTAAAAGCAGCAAACACATTTTATGGATCTTCTAAGAAAGAGTAAAACTCTAAATTACTAATTATCTTGTTGAGGTTTCCTCATTTGCACAATTGGACTCTAAAATGTATGTATACTGGTTAATTCTCTGTTTCCTGACAATGTTATCAGTAACAGTAGATAACTGATTGCCAATTAATTCACTCCAAGTGTGTTCTCTCCAATAAACCAGTTTGTCAATTGCTAGAAGAAGACGAAACTATTCATAGTACCCAAATGAGTCTGGCAAGCAAAAACCAGAGGATTACCTTATTGAGCTGAAAAGCCTAAACATGAGTTGAACCGGTAAGCTCATTTTTCTCTAGAATATTAAATAAGTACCTGTATTTAAATCTGTTCAAGATGGACAAAAGGGACAGAGCTCCAAGATTACAAATGTTTTAATTGCTTCTGCTGAGCTACATAGAGCTTTCAAGTTTGTGAAGTTGATATTCTGCATTAGTGTATACACACTCAGTGATCTTAGCGTTTCAAGCAATCTGATTGGTTCGCTATCTCGGGCTACTCAAGAATGTACACCTCCGAGCGAGTGGATAGTGTGAAAAACAAAATAGCGGGTGTAAACTCGCGTTTCGCTAAAGTTTCAGAAGCAGAAATTGCCTTTAAATGGCTTCCTTTTCATTTTGTCGAGACCACTTCGTGTGTATATACTAAAACAATTATTCTTTTCAATCTCGGTGAATAGTGGCTTTCAAGAATATTTACCTCGCCGCTTCGCGGCTCGGTAAATATTTAGCCACTGTTCACCTCGATTTCAAAGAATAATTGTTAATTATTGACCTTATTGTTTTGTGTTATATTACCTTCATAATGAGCATGACTAGTTAATTCTTGTCTGACTCGCTTAGAAAGATGATCTCCATCAACAATGGATGTTGGCCGTTTATCCCTGATTGGTATGGCTGTTAATCTGCAGCTGCTTGCTAATGAACCTTCAGCAGGTGCAAAACCAAATTAGTAACAAATTACTATTGTAAAATATGAGAAAAGAGCTTTCAGCACAATTGGTATTCCTTGCTCTTCGTACTGAATTAAAAAATGTTCCTACTTCATGCCATATGTAACTTTTCTGATGTCTGGGCCTTTTCCATAATAATTACAGGTTACAGGCTTGTGGAGCTCCGTAGGAACTGGTTGCATTCTATTGATGCAGACCAAAAATAACGAAATAAAGAAGCCTAGACTATGTTCTGCTCTGTTGGAAAGTACACAAGAAGTGGCTTAAGGTTACCGTGCACCTTCAGGGGTGTCTCGCTTACAAGCGATGTAACGCGTCCGGTTTAAACTGTAGATATCTAAACCTCCATATCAAATTAAAGCTTATAGGACTGGCTATCAGACTATACCAAAAATTTTGAAAAAAAAAAAGAATTGTCGAATTTTTCACTACTTCTAAATGCGAGCGCCCGAATCACCTTTTGGACGTTACAGGTCAAAGGGAGTTTGTTTGATTGCCCTTTGACAGTAGCTAGTTTTACATATAAACAACAAAAACATGTCTCCGAATTTTTTATTTCTATATACTTTTTTTTTCAAGAGCGATTTTTGTACGATCACTCCACATTTTCTTTAATCCTATATCAAAAATGTTCTGTAACTTTTCACTGAATTTGAAAATGGCAAATCGCAGACACGTTTTTTTAGCGCTTTGGCCCCGGAAACGGAGGAACACATTAAATAAGCGAAAAACAAAATTCGCTTTGACATGTAACGTTCAAAAGGCGATTTGGGCGCTCGAATTTAGAAATCGTGAAAAATCCGATTATTAATTTTTTTTTTCCAAATTTTTGGTATAGTCTGATAGCCAGTCCTATAAGCTTTAAGTTGATAGAGGGGTTTAGATATCTACAGTTTAAACTGGACGCGCTACATCGCTTGCACGCGACACACCCCTGAAGGTGCAGGGTAACCTAAGGCATGAAAGAAGTGTACCGGAAACCCAAGATGTGGTCCAATGTTTTCCTTCCCACCTGAGTGTAGTCTTGTTACCTACAAGTTATTAAGTGTCAATTGAAGCTAAGGGCTCGTTTTCATATGCATTTCCACACCATACAAGACATACACATTCTAAAAAAACGCCGCGAGGGAGGTCTAGGAATTGGTTGGACATTGAACAAATTGCTTTGTGCATTGCCATATCTGCACATTCTTCAGTTAAAGCGTGTGAACTACTCCCATAAACTGAGCTATGGTAGATTATTTGCATATAGCTTATGTTATAAAAAAAAAATAACCCTCAAGAGAAGTCTATAGGAATTGGTTAGTCATTGAACAAATTGGTTGATGCATCTGTACTCTCAAAAAGCAACCTGTTCCAGCCGATCAGAATGATGGTAATTATATGGAGACACACTGGTAATGATGATTTGTCAGGTGTAATGTTGCAAGTGAACTCAAGTTTTGGGAAATTACATTACCTTCTTGGTACATGCCATCTGTCAACTCTTCCCTGGGTCTCTTGTAAGCCTGACTTGTATCAGCCTCAGATGTTGGCCTCTTTTTCAGGACTGGTATGGCTGATCTGTGGCTTCCTGATGACCCGAAATATGATAAATTCAATTGATAATAGAATTTAACACTATATTGATTATTACCATTTCATAAATGTTGGTGTGAAAAGATAAACATTTGAATTATTGCCAGCTTGAAAAATGTTCCCCTTCACCAGAATATTTTGTGAATTTCATAGGATATACATCTAATATGTCTTGGAGGATACTTCATGTACAATTTTTGAAACAATTTTAAGAAGACTTGTAATTGGTCAAGACACTCATCGGGGTATGGGGCTTATCTCAATTTCTGCAGCACAAAGCAATCAGGAGTATTATAAATTTTCCCTTTTTAAAAGAATGCTGCTTCATTGCAACTTGCCCTTGAGCATTTCATCATATATATATACAATTCATGTAAAATCTAATTGGAGACAGACACCTGGAGGGTTATAAGTTTGCTCCCTAATTTCAACAAAAAGAAAAGAGACCTTTCAATCTGAAGTCCAGTCTCCCAGATAGATTATTTAAAAATATCAATCTTATATGTGACTACATATACTAATGACCAAATAAGGATGTGCCCTATAATTATCAAAAGAGCCACTATCTAATAAATGACAGAGATCAATCAAACTTTCATGCCAAACTAGTACGTTGAAAATGATATCAATTCCCTGTTTAATAATTGTAACAGCATAAAATTGTTACTGTGAAGGAAAACTTTTACCAAATGCAAGTGCTTCCATCTTTTTCACAAGGACAGTACAAGGCTTCTCCCAGTCATAAGTTTCTGCATAATGTTTCCGAAGAAGCTTTGCTTCTGAAAGGCGAACTCTCCTACGTTTTTGCCTTACATCTCTGATTTCTTTTGCCCAGTCTTTTGGATCTTCTGAGTCTACTACACACTGCGAGCCTAAAGGCACTTCCTTCAAAGCTTCTCCAAGTCCTGAATTACCACTGACAAGTACTGGCAAACCAGCAGATAAGGCTTCAAGACCAGGCAATCCAAAACCTTCAGTCCTTGATGGCATTATGGCAAGATCCACCTCACAGAACAGGTTGGCTAGTGCTTCTCTGTTTTCATCAAGGTTGCGAACAATTAGTTGATTACGACTGATGCCATGCTGAAGCAACTTTTCTGCTATTTCTTCCCCTTTTTCTTTTGGTGAATATAGGAACTTCAGTTTGTAGGATGGATCTTTTAACTCAGCGATTGCTTCAGCAGCCATGTTAAATCCTTTAACATTGAAATCTTCACAGCTGTCACCACTTCCAATCACTAAAACACAGAACGATTTCCTTTCCTCAGTGGCTTGCATTACGTTAAAAAATTCAGAGAAAACACCTGGGGTAAGATCTAAAATGGTTTCTTCTTCTTTAGCAGAACAAAGGTAGCATTTGTATGCCTCTGCCACTTTGGGTCCAATTGCTACAACCTCATCTGCCATCTGACAAAGTTCTACTTCTGTCTGCTGCATTTGTCCTCCTTTTGAAATGTTCTTGTACATTCCCACTTCTTCATGAATACTGTGAACAACTTGAATCCATCTACAGTCTTTATTCCTCTTTATGAGTTGAATTTGTCTGCCAAGATGCACCCCATGACCTATGGCACAGTCTACATCATGGTTTCTGGGCACAGATGACAACCAAAGAACTGGGTCATAGCCAGGCAGTTTATCTGCTTTGATGAGCTGAATTTTGTGATTTGCAGCATTTCTCCTGTCCTCTTCGCTGCACTCAGGAAGAAACACACTAACTTCCACATTACGATACGTAGCTAACTGTATAGCAAGCTTTCTACTGATGGTTGAAACTTCTCTATCAGTTGATGATCTCCACTCACTACTCAGCAAAGTGACTTTCAGTCTCCTGTTTTGCTGACCTTCCTGTGATGTAGAGGCTTCACTTGGAGTGGAAAAATCCTTCAAAAGCAAAACAGCACAGATTTAGAATAGCTCCCTCTAATATGGCATCAATAAAATAGATTTCATAACAAATTAAAGTCATAATAAAATATATTTCTGTCATGCATTAAGTAAAAATAGCAAAGTGAGCATGGAAAGAAGAAAAGCATTAAAGCATATGGTCAACTTGTTTGTGCGCAATTTATACTGTTTATCAGTTACTTATGCAGCAAGGGAGAAAAACACTGGCAGTGAGAATAAGTAAGTCACAAGCATGGCAAAAGCATCACATAGGATGTCTTGGAACAAAAGTGTAGGTTCAAAGGCAATACCTAAGTTTGATTGTCACTAATAGAACCCACCATGTTCAGGGGCTAACCCTTGCTTGGATGTTACAACTCACAGAACAGTGTTGTGACGATATGCCAGTTGTCTAGATCAGCCAATCAACATTTAGTTTGACCATGGGCTCAGTTGTTGTTGTCCACTTTTGACAATATGGCCTTGTAGCATTGCATTGTTCAGATTAAAGTTCGCTGAGTTTACTGCTTATCCAGTAACGAGTCCTGATTTATACAAGTGAGAAAGGGTAGAGCACCAAATGTCTCATCTCAGTGTGAGTGACTAGGGTACAGATGATGTAAAAAGGGTAAATAAAAAACCTGGCATACCCAATGGTAAACAGAGGAGTACGGGAAACAAACAAGGAAGACATTGCTTTAAATTGCTGTGGGTTGAGTGAGCACCAAGTTGGAGATCCAAAATGCCCTGTGAGAGATCAGACTTCTAGGAGGTGTAAAGGAAAAGATCATTTTGCTAGTGTGCAAGAAGAATCACAAACAAATAGGGATCAAGTTGATTAATATGCTTTCAGGATCCATAATAAAGTCCACTCTCAAATCTACTCAAGTTGTCTATGGGTGGGGTAGAATTAGAGATGTTGGTGGATTCTGGGGCCACCAATAACATTAGTGACAAGGAGAACCTCTGAAAGTTACTACACAACATGAATGGCCAAAAGGATTTTTTGATGAGCTAGACCTAAAGTAGGGATAAGCACAAGATCACTACCTTTGTGACACACAAAGGGTTGCACAGATACAAATGCCCTTTGTTTGGTGTGCACTCAGCCAAAGACTGCTGTAACAACATGAGATATCTTCCACCTCAGCAGGAAGTTAGTGACTCGTCAATATCTCTGACAACATCATTGTACATAACCCATATCAGACAACTTTTAACCAGAGCCTTCACATAACCATGGAATTCTTCAGACAGCATGGTTTGACCCTCAGTGTTGACAAATACCTATTCAAAGAGGACAGATTGATTTTTAAGGACATTCTTCTGTTTAAAAAAGGAACCAGCCCATCAGAAGAAAGGATTCAAACATAGCAAGAAACAAGGGAGCCTGCAAGTCAGTCAGTGAAGTGAAAAGCTTTATGGGATTGGCTCATTAAAGTTGCAACACTACAGATTATTCCCCATTTTACAACTCTCAGAGAAATGATAGGGAAGCTGATCTAGAATAATGTTCCATTCCACTTTGGACCTGAGAAAAAAGCTCTCCAAAGCAGAACATGGCTGAAACAAAAACATTGTCATACTTTGGCAAGAATGTATAATTTGCTATTGGAAGCCACAGCCTCAAAGTGTGAATGCAAATACTCCCAGATGGAGAGAGAAGCCCACCACTCCAAATCCTGGTTGATTCAAGAAATGCAAGACTTATGCACCAGCTACTGGTGAACTGTGTGTGATTGGGCAGCTAGTCCTATGAGGTACCTGTAATATGCTGTCTAGCAAGCTTAGGCCCAAAATGATTGCTTTAGCTCATGACCAATGCTTACAGTACAGGCAGGACATTTGAGAAGCAAAATACGGCGACCTTGTATCGATAAAGTAAAGCAGCAGAGAAATTCTGCAAATGTTGTTATGAATGTCAAATCGTTTTATGTATAAATCCCCTTGAGCCACTGACATCAATGACATTACCAAAGGGTCCTTGGGAAGACCGACAACCAGTTGCAAAATTAGTTCAGACATGCTACCATCATAAGAGATTATTTATTCACCTAATGTGATCCAACATAATAAGTTCCCACATTCCCACTTTTGCAATGTTGGTAGCTACGCAGTATCATGTACAAAACTTAATTCCCTAAACAACTTTGCTCTAAATTACTTTTTGGCGATCGGATAAAAGAAACGGGAATTAAACTTTTTCCTCAAGGTGTTTTAACATTTTTGCCACTGCTTGTAGCCAAAGAAATTCTAGGGCCACTCCCGTCTGAGCATTCTATATTAGTTGTTAATGCTATGGCCATTAATATAAGTATGTGTAAGTAATTGACAACCTAGATGAGATTCTCCGCTGCATGATCTTCCCCTACCTATCAAGTTGACAATGGACTGCAGTTCTGATCAGCAGAATTCCAAGAATGCCATAAGTAGAATGGTATTGTGCAGCTCAAGATCACACTAACATGGCCCCAAGTAGGCCAATAGGAAGTCAAAAGACAAAAGGTCTCCTTCACCAAGAGGATTTGCATCACCCAAACTAAAGGAGTTGACTAGAGGAAGGAGGAAGGATTAAGAGGATACAGTGTAGCTGAGCAATATATCTAAGAACCCACCACTCTGCTGGTTAATTCCCCTCCAGTAGTAGTTGTTGTATCTTAGGAAACTCAAGGACGAAATTATAACCAAACCCGCAATGAACATGAACATTCCAAGATCTTTTTAATCCTGTTCTATCTCTGCGCAGGCGCATCCATGTACACGTAACACAACCATGACGTAACTTAATACAATGTAACACAAGTATAACAAAACAAGGTCACGATATAACATCTCCCTTTTTTTTTTTTACGAAAAATAGAATGCGAAAATACGCAATACAAAAAAAACAAAACAAAAGTTTTTAAGTCAATTACAGCTATTACTTCAACTCGTAATCTTTCAAGTGCCTCGGGGGCCTACGGATTGTCCGAGTAGGATAACGCTTTTCCGCAGGTGATTCACATAAAGAACCCGGTTGAACTACCAGAGTGTCATTGACATTAGCAGAATCAGAATTCTCTGGCAAGGAAGCAGGTTGAGAATTCATAAGGGGGTCAGCAACAGGCATTGATACTGTTGGTTGCTTGTTTGGGATACGAGAATCTCCAGAGCTGGCTAGAATGGATTCCTCCAACATTGCTGTAGGAGGGATATAGGCAGACGGTATAGTTGAGTCGCGAACAATCTCACTGGGCTGATCTATGTTGGGAGATACATCAAGCGGCATAGACTGGTATTCAGATGCTAAAAAGCCACGCGTCGAAGCCACATCTGCAGGGCGTCTCAACAGCTGGTCTATGTGTCGTTTCCACAGATTACCTGCCACCTTGACCATATAATCACGAGAACCAAGGACCTCAGTAACGACTCCACGCACCCATTTTCCTCCCCTTCCAAAATTTCGAGCCAGAACAGAATCGGCGGCATTAAACTTGCAGAAGCCTCTATGTGCAGTGCGACTCAGCATGGTAGAGTATTGGCGAGCTTCTACATGTTTTTCAACTGAAGGTGTCAGCAAGTCCAGCCGGTTGCGCAGTCTCCGGCCCATGAGAAGCAGTGAGGGTGGTTCGCCTGTGGCAGAATGAGGAGTGGTACTGTAAATTAATAAATAATTTGCGATAACAGCATCTACATCTGCATTGGTAAGGTGGGCTTGTTTAATGGCTGATTTCAAAATCTGCACAACACGTTCTGCTTGACCATTTGTAGATGGCTTGTACACCGCTGAAGTACGGTGTAGTAGTCCATTGGTGGTACAAAATTGTTCAAATTCTGTAGAAGTGAACTGGGGCCCATTGTCTGACACGATAATTTCTGGCAAACCATGCCTGCTGAAGATGTCACGCAAGGTGGTCACAGTTGCTTTAGCTGAGGTAGTAGACATTTTGACTACCTCTGGAAATTTACTGTAAGCATCTACAACCACAAAGTAGGTACAGCCAGAGATTGGCCCCGCAAAATCCACATGAATGCGAGACCACGGTTGTGCTGGAAAGGTCCAGGGATGAATTTGAACAGGGGAAGGATCTGATCTCATAGACTGGCAAGTGCTACATGAAGAAACAGTTAATTCAATGTCAGAATCCACGTTGGGCCACCACACATAAGATCGTGCCAAAGCTTTCATTCGAGAGATCCTGGGGTGAGTGTCATGCAGTTCTTGTAACACTTTCTTTTGGAGCGATGGAGGAACAATAACACGAGCACCCCATAATAAGCAACCATGACGTGTGCTTAACTCGTCTTGTCTTGTTTTAAATGGTACCGGACTGGGATCCACTACATGTGGCCAACCACTAATGACGTAAGTGTACACTTGGGATAAGACTGGATCCAGTTGAGTCTCCTTCTTGATCATCTGACTGGTCACATTAGTGACAACTTCAGTGTCCAAAAAATAGCATTCAACATTTTCACATTTGGGGGACCATGTCAGAGGCAAGGGAAGGCGAGACATACTTTCTGCATCTACATGTGCTACACTACTACGGTACTCAATCTTGTAATTGTATGAAGCAAGGATAAGAGCTTATCTTTGAAGTCGAGCTGCAGCATGAGTGGGAACCGGTCTCTGAGGACCCAAGAGAGTCAGTAAAGGTCGATGGTCGGTTAAAATTGTAAAGGAGCGACCATAGAGATACTGTCGGAATCTCTTTAGTCCAAAGATGATACTGAAGGCCTCCTTTTCTAGCTGAGAATAGTTTTGTTGAGCAGGAGTCAAAGTGCAAGAAGCAAAAGCCACCGGTCGAAATTATCCATCAATTTGATGAGACAGGACTGCTCCAGCGCCATAAGATGAGGCATCACATGAAAGAAATTGGGGCAAGGTATGATCATAATGTACCAGTGTCCGTGAGTTCAGAATGAGCTGCTTTGCTGCAACAAATGCATCCTCTTCAGCTTTCAACCATCTCCATGAAGTACCCTTTTTAAGTAATTGGTGTAAAGGTGCTAGGACTGTAGAATGAAGAGGCATGAACCGGGAATAGAACATTATGAGTCCCAAGAAAGATTTCAAGGCCGTTACATCTTTGGGCCTGGGAGCATCCTGAATAGCTTTAAGTTTATCCTGAGTGGGGTGTAGACCTTCTCCATCAATCATATGTCCCAGGTAGACCACTGATGATTGAAAAAACTTGCACTTTGCCTCGTTTAATCGGAATCCAGAATTAAGAAGTCGCTCTAACAACAGTGAAAGTGTGTGAAGGTGGTCCTCTGCATCTGTGCCAGCAACAAGAATATCATCCAAACGACTAACAGCCTTTGGTACATCCGACAACAAATCATCCATGATTTTCTGAAAGATAGCAGGACCAGAATGAATGCCATTCGGCAATCTTTTGAATGCAAACAACCCAATGTGAGTGTTTATGGTAAGGTAAGACTGGGACTCTTTTGCAATCGGTACTTGATGATAGGCCTGCTTTATATCCAGGACACTGAACACCATGCAACCTCTTAAAGCTGAATGCATATCCTCAATCTGAGGCATAGGGTAGGTTTCAACACGGGCACTTGCATTATATGTTACACTAAAATCTCCACAAATGCCGACATCCTCTGAGTCTTTCTTGCCAACGACTACAATTGGAGATGCACTGTTCCCAGATGTCACTCGTTCAATCACACCATCTTTTTCCATCTTAAGCAGAGCACTCTCAACTTTTGACTGTAATGCATAAGGAACGGGTCTGGCTTTATGAAATTTGGCTTCTTTACTTTCATTCAATATGACAGGATCCCCATTATAACATCCAAGTTGAGGTTGAAACAATTCACTGTAATTCTCAAGGACTGATGCTAATGTCTGGTTTCCTAGGGTTTCTGGTAGTGTAGAGGGATGGCATTGCAAGGGTTCAACGTGATTCAAACCTGGCAACTTCTTCCAATCCAGCTTGACATCTGTAAGCCAGTTTCGACCAAATAAGGCACCAGTCCCTTCACGTACAATTAGCAAAGGCAGTGTGTGTTGTGATCCCATGTACTCAACCTTCACATGCCCTTCCCCTAAAGGACGCACAGTCTCACCTGTGTATGTCGACAGCACAACATTTGTAGCTTTCATTTCAACGTCTGGGCAAACTTGTTTCACGAAAGTAATCGGGGCAAGAGACAATGCACACCCAGTGTCTAACTGCATCAGACAATCCTTGTCTTCAATCTTCAGCGGTACAGAAATGTCAGATCTGGACATTGCATGAACATCAGACACCACATACAACTCCTCTTCTTCAGATAATCGTCCCTGAGGTTGCTCTTCTTCAAAATCCATAACTTTGACTCCCCCTTTCTTACACACTCGAGCAATATGTCCTCTTAACTTGCAGTGGCGACACACAGCATTCCTAAATTTGCATTTAGCTCTTACATGATCAGAATTACCGCATGAAAAACAAGCATAAGAAGCTGCTGGCTGGGAACTGGATGAAATCTGGCTAGGAGGCAGCCGCGAAGTAGATGGTGTAGTCGAGTATCCACGAGAAGTGGAAGGTAAGCCTGAGAATTCCTTCTTCACTGAATTAACTGGTTGAGGCAATTGTTGCTGTTGAACTTGCAAAGTTTCTTTAGCCACGATTTCGTCGGCGATAGCCACTTGGAGAGCCTCTTGAAATGTTCGATCTTCACTCAATAGTTTTTTCGAGTCGCAGGGTTTCGAATCCCACACACAAACTGATCGCGGAGCAAGTGGTTCAGAAATTCGCCAAAATTACAAGTGGTGGCCAAATGTCTTAAACGAGCACTGTAAACCGACACGCTCTCATTTTCTTCTTGACAACATCGATGAAATCTGTAGGATTCGGCAACTTCCAACCGCTTGGGCTTGAAATGTTGTTGCAGTAGTTCACATAATACCTCAAATGTTTTTTCTTTTGGGTTCTCGGGGCTGCATAAATTGTGAAGAGTGCTATATGTCTTCCTACCAATTACAGAGATCATCACGGCGACCTTTTCTGACTAGCTGCCCGAACAACAGCCGCAGTGGCATCAGCAGCACATTTTCCAATATCGTTTGCTACAAAAAACTGGTCAAGTCTTTCAAGGTAAGCCGTAAAAGACTCAGAGGAAGGATCAAATTCACCAACAGAACCAAACAACAGTGAAGCCATGGTGGGAATTGCAAACGCACCAGCGAGCACGTGCGTGGAAGCATAAACGAACGAAACGAAGTGGAGTAAGATCATCTGGTGTAGGAAATAGCACGAAATAGCCATATAACACAAAAGGATCCCATCTTCGTCGCCAGAATGTTGTATCTTAGGAAACTCAAGGACGAAATTATAACCAAACCTGCAGTGAACATGAACATTCCAAGATCTTTTTAATCCTGTTCTATCTCTGCGCAGGCGCATCCATGTACACGTAACACAACCATGACGTAACTTAATACAATGTAACACAAGTATAACAAAACAAGGTCACGATATAACAGTTAAGTAGTAGTAGTAGTAGTAGTAGTGAACTTTATTTATGTGTCGTGAAAACCTAGCGCATAGCACTAATTGGGGACACAGGGTAAAAGCTTTAAAAATAAGAAATCTGGAACCTATTTACAGAATTACTTACCTACCCTATTAACAGTTAAAATTATTTATCAATGTCCTAGAGTTAAAAATCAACTATTACAGAGTGCACATTTTTTGCATCCATCATCAATCATGACAGTCATGTCCGTTCTCCTGATTTTGCTCCAGGAATACTTCATTACTTCAAGCAAGCATAGAGAAAGGAAACAATGCAGTTCCCATTTCTAAAGATGTTGCAATTGATCAAGCAACAGAGCCTGGCATGCAAGCAACACCAAGGTGTGAAAGACCTCAGAGACAGAGGAGGTTGCAAGAGAGATACATGCACAACGACTTTGTCTTGGAATGATGACCTGATCCCTTTAAATATTTACTGATTTAGTAAAATTAAAGAACTTTGTGATTGAGAACTTTGTAACTTCATGATTAAATTTCGTTTAGGACACTCATTCAAAGACTGATATACTGACAAAGTTAGAGAGAAACAAGAACACAAGAGTGATTTTCACATAACCAAAGCAAAGCGCGCGCTCTGATTGGTCAATTCAGCATCCCCTATTTGCCCATGGGTGTACGCTGCGGACGTGAGCAAATGGAAAGACTATTTTTCCGCGCGCGCTTGTTTTTTCTGGTCACATAAGATTTGTTAAATAAAAGGGAACTCTTTAGCTACAATGTATCAATGTTATGTTATAAAACAAATGGTAAACACCACAGCGTACACTATTGAGTTATGGATGCACTTGGGAGGTTTGCTAAGCACTCAAGAAGCTAGAGTCGCTCTCGGCTATCGCCTCGCATGACTCTTACACTTCTTTCGTGCTTAGCAACCTCCCGCGTGCATCCATAACTCAATAGTATATGCTGTGGTGTTTACCATTTGTTAATTATGCCACTCAAACCTACACAGGACAGAAATGTCCCACAGAAAGTATCGACAGAAAAACCTAGCTTCCTTTAAGATACTTAAAGTGAGTTTTTCATTGAATAACTTTACAATGATATATAAGATCCTTATAACAAGGGATAGCTTGTCCTTAGGCAAGGTCTGAAAGAACTGCAAGTTTCAAGATACACAATGACACATTAAGGTATACAGGTAAATGCTTTTACAAGAATAAACTAAGGCATTCTGCACTTGTACTTGAATCTCATTGTCATAGCTCCACAAAATAATTTTTCAGTCATTGATTTTACCTTTGATGGCCCAGACATCACAGGAAACCTTCAATATTGAGCACTGTTGCTAAAAGAAACATTGCAGTGTCTAAATTAATTTCACTTCACTAAACACAAATAAAAGCTTAAAGCTATCAGGATTACAGCCCATTCATGAAATACGCAGTCTGAATATAATTTACTGATTCAAACAGTGAAATGCTCTCTCTCAAAGTAATAATGTTTCTTCTTAGTTTTCATTATGAGCTGAACACAACAGTACTATTAAAGCATTTTTACTAAACAAGTTTTCTTTTTTTAATTACTTGTTTGTGAGAGGCCACCATGAAATGATTGGGAGATTTTAATTGCCATGGAAAGAACTGAAATAATTATATCTTGGGTTTTGTTAGGCACAAAAATTCTAATAAGTCCAACAAGTCTGACAATCTCTATTGCCATTATGTCCAAACTACAGAGTCAATTCTCTTCAGCAGAAATATTAAAATTTGATTATTTTTGCTACACTCTGCCCCACATTACTTTTGCTACACTCTGCCCCACCTTATTGCTAACAAATTTTTCTGGAAAACATTTTTGGTACCAACCATATAAGTTGGAATTAAGCCTGATTTCTAGAGTTTAATAGATTTGAAAATGCTCTGAGAGTTACCAATTTTACAACCTGGCTTTGATGTTCATTTGACTTGTAGCAAAATTCTTAAATGCATTTAAAACCACAGGTTTTTTTTTTTAACTGCAATAATTCTAAAACTTTACAACAGAAGACAAAATTAATGCAGTTATATAGACTGCCTTTTAATATCTGGCCGGGTCACCAAGAGGCACCTGAAAAGCCCTTGGCATATCACAGAATCGGAGTTTGGGAAGTTGACACAAAATCTCCTGCGCTGTGCGAGAAGTTCTAAAATATGATGTCATAGGCAGATATAGTTTCCCAAGACGGTATTCAGGGAAATACATACCATTTTCAAATGAGGGTATACGAAAGAGAAAGAAATTAAGGTTAGGTCCAGGAGCATCCTTGAAGAAAACTCTGTTAAGGATCCTTGACAGTATTTAAGAAAGAGTAACAGAAATGTATTGTACTTATCTATACTTGGGTATTTTGTGTTCAATGAATAGTTACCTAAAGACATCGTTTAATTCACTTTCTCCACCGTAGGAGCTTTTCTATAACGTGCACCTGCAGCTTGCCCTGAGAGACAATCTAGCTTTGCTAAGAAAGTCAAGACAAAGGAACGCATTCTTAAGTAAAGCAATGGCGCGGCTGAAAGGGGGTCAGAGAATATGTTCCCTCCCCCACCCCCCCTTACCGCGACCTGACTTCTGTGTCAAAAAGAGTTCTTAATTCGGATGATTCTAAGCCTGAATTGCCTGTGCACCCCAAGGGAAGGATCCCTTGATTTGATGATTTGTCCACATGCTAACGTAATCAAATGTGGCAAGTCTGTGCAACAACTTGCACCTACTCTGGTCGGAATTTCAGTTTCCCTCAGGAATTCTTGTCTCCGACTTAAGTCATTCAGAAAGAGAGTCGTTAGAGTTTTACGACAAATCTGTCCGAAGGTGTGGCTAATAGGTTAAGTTCTCTAGATATAAAGTCTTCGGTTACGACGACATACCTTTCGTATTAAAATATGACCTTCAGTGTCAACCAAACACTTAGTAATCACCAGGTAAAGTGAATTACTGCAAGAAATCATCTGACGGCGTTTACTTCCTACTCTCTTTCCAGGTGAGCTCAACGTGCGAGGATTGCTTTATAAAGGCAAACAAAATTAATCAGAACTTCTTAACTAGCTAAACAACTTTAAGCTGGATAGACATTTGTGAGAGGTTTTTTGAGCTTCTACAGAAATCTATAAAATGTGGTTACGATCGGGGGATCTACTGCTCCAGCTGCGCAATTCTGACTAATAGCCGATTTCTTTTTGTACCAAACAATGTGGCCCAGCGGCCCTGCTGTTTTCACTAACCGTAATGGATGGTTTTCTCTTACGCAGGAGCTGTTACTCGGATGCGTAATGAGAACAGCAAAGCGTTGCCATCCAATGAAAATTAAATAGAAGAACATTGAAGAAGTGCATGGCGGTTAGGACTTGGTTGCTTAAGATCGAATAAAAACTAGATTATAAGGGTCGTAAGCCACCGGATGGCAAGACAGATGGCACTCTGGTTGGTTGGTTCTTCCGTTTCAGCTTGCAACTCAAACAATTCCGTTTCATGGGCTCCTGGTTTTCATCGGATCAAAAGTGTAGAAAGAAAATGGAAACGTTCTTTTTTCTCCGACTCCAATTCTGTCACGCATTTCGATTTTCATTTCCCGACGTTGCCACCATATCAGGGTATAATTCACTTAATCTTAGCATTTAGCGGACATCGTTGCAAAACTGTAGAGTAAGAATGATACAAGCCCTTCTTTATGACAAAATCTTCAATTCCTCAACTCTGCTCCTATTAATCACCTTTCAATGCAAAGATTGAAGAGAAACTTTATAATCCTACTTACAAATGTATTACATATCGTACAAAAAGATTGTTGAACTAATCGTGGTAGTGAAGTGCTATCGCTTGACTCACGATGCGGTCACTTCCAATGTCTATCGCGATGAGGTAGACTGAGTACCTGTCACCTTACGAAGAACTAACATGAATCACCACGAAAACTTTCCACTCTACAACTGGTTAAATAATAGAAAATGTTACACAGTACTCCAGTATTTTCTTCATCCATCGCTAAACTTCAATTGCATCAATGAGCTAACAAATACTGACAAGATTTGCCTGTGTCTGAAAAACTGTTCTCATTAGTTGGTAAGAAATAATGCGTCACTTCGCTTGTTCCTGGTTAAGATACTCTTAGATTCTTCTGGAACATTTAATCCATCATCGTGCACACAGCTGGTCTGCTGGGATATGAAGGCTGTAAAAGAAACAGCAAGAAACTAATTGAAGAATAAGAGTAATAATTGACAAATTGGAAGAATCTTATCCACCGTGAGTAGTCAAACTCAGAACTCCGGATTTCGCGCTCCGATGCTCTGCCACTGGGCTGCGGATAACTCAGTGGTCAGCTACTATGTATGGACGGTTCAAATGTAATAACCATTGTGTATACTTCAAGGATTAACTTTGTCACAAGCACTGTGTGTACTTAAAGTGCCACTGAAAGAAAATTTTCGTATGTGAGATTTTTTCATAATTTAGTGGTTTGAAACACGCTGATTATCGTGGGCTAATTTTTTTTCGCCAGAAAAAAGTGGAAAGTTGTCTTTTTTAGTGTTGAAAACCGCATTTTGGCTTCAAAACATGTCCGGGCCCTGGGAATGAGTGAAAACGATTGCTAACATCACTGGTTGTATTTATCTCGCTAGCGTGGGTCTTTTCTTTCGCAGTTTGTATTTATACGGTCCGCGATAATAAATGTAAATAAATATGTAAATATAGTTTATATCTGACCACTTGCAGCCCAGAGGCTGAATTACGGGTGCAGTGTAAGGTTGAGAACAGACGTCAGCACATCAGGCGCCTCTGGCAGCCGCTTCAGTCTATCGATCTCACCTTTCCACCCATCCCACCTCAGGGGAGGACATCCATCGCACAGTGATCTCGTGTGCGGGAAATTAACGTCTCCTACCCCAACCCTGCAGGAGACGGGACCTCCATTTACTCGTCCCTATCCGAGAAGACTAGAATATCTAACCCTTTTTTGATGTTATAGAAAGGTAGCAAATTCTTCTCAATTATTTTAAGACCTTGAGTGTTGGTCCGGCCGGGGCTCGAACCCTCGACCTCCCGCACAACAGTCCAGCGTTTTATCCATTGAGCTAACCGGGAGGCGGTTAGCTCAATGTAATGTCTGGAAACGAGCCTCCAACGGGTGAATCTTCTTTCGAAGGGAGCGAAGACGTTTGCAGCACTGATGGAGAAGATTACTATGTATTTAATGGTGATTTTGCGCCGTACCAAGGCGAGCCCTTAGCTTCTAGTGAAGACGGCGATAACAATGGCGGCGGCGAAGATGAACAAGAAGACGAAGACGGTATTTTGTCCTCCGTTTTAGAACAACGTTTCGAAGGACAAGTTCCTTTAGACAATTGTGAGAGCTCATAGCTGTGATTTTTTATTTTTCGATGGAACCTTCAGGCTTAAGTCTAAACATTTCTGTTTACAGGTGTACGTGTGGAAATTGCAGTGTTACACACTTAGCTAGGGCGCGTGACGTTAGATGCTGTTACAAAATACTCCAGACGAGAGGGAAGTTTACAGTTATCGGTCTCGATGCGGAATGCATTTTGAACCATCCCGACTTTTCTCCATTAACAAACAGTACTGTTCTTGAAGCAACAAACTGCGTATTTATTCCTCGTCCAAACGCTAAGCGGAATTTCACACCTTTGTAAGCACACACTTACCATTCTTGGCTCACGCGAGGACAAGGCATTTTCTTGCTGCTGTACTCCATCTTTGGTTGGCACAGCGTCCTTCTTTAACCATCGCTTTGTTTGAAAGGAAGCTAGAGCCTTCCCCGAGATTTAGATCGAGTCGCTGCTCAAAGTTTGACAATTCAAAATGCACGGAACACAGTACTGATATTTTCGATGGCTGCCACTTTGCCCGATGTCTTCGCACGAAGCGAGCCCATTTCTCGCGAGTTACATCGTCACGAGGAAAGATATGCATCTATAGGCCCTCTCTTCTGAAGTTATCAGTACAACTTACATTTCCGGGCCCACCAGCAACACAGTACTTGCCCAAAAACTTTTTTTGGGGCTTCTTAACAGTTTCGCCACATTCCATGCTCACTTGGGGTTTACTCAGAGTTCTGAGATATACTCAACCAGTGACATCACAACATTGTTTTGGCCGCGCCAAGATGGCCGCCAATTTTGGGCTCGACAAGCCGAGTTTAAAGGGCTAGAAGAAAGCTTTCCGTGCTCTGTTGGACCGAAAAAACCTCACAACGCTTGTTAGTAAGGTTCAAACTTTATTATCATGCAAAAATCTCACATACGAAAATTTCGTTTCAGTGGCACTTTAAAGGATAAGATTAAAATCAATATCGTTCGCAAATCATTTTATTATGCATTATAAACAAATCTAACTTACCGCTGCGCTGATAGCGCTTCTGATTTCGAGAAACTGCTATTGTCCAGCCACTAATAATTCTGAGTTTTAGCACAGCATAACCTCTCCGCACAAGCCTACTGTTACTTCAAGGGATGTGAAGACTTCTGTCACGTGTCCTCTAACATCATAACCAATCAAAGGCTGTGCTTACGTCAATGCGGTCATTAACCCTCGGTGACAGAAAAGTCCAAGTCTTTAGTTGCCACGATATAAAACAGCTTCTTTGGAAATCTTCTTTTTGGGAGAATTGAAAAGCAAAGGCTTCTACTTCAGACACCTCTACGGCCAAACCTACTAAATCTAAAGATGCGAGCACAGAAAAAAAATGTCACATGCACAATAAAAATCTTATCAACTCGGAGCTAAACTATGACAGTCAGAAAAATAAGAACAGATGCGAACATTGCAATGAGTACAAAACAAAAATTTGAAGCAGAAAAAAAACTTTAACGAGTACCGATTTTCAGGTCCAATAAATACCATACCGTTATTTACACAAATGGTAAAAAGATATCTATTTTCTCTCAACGCATCATTGTAATTTAACCACAAAGTATCACTGTCACGAGCTTCTTCCACTCTAAAATTTGACAACAATCATTATTTTGACTGTTCTGACTATATCATCATCCTCATTTAACAGCACTCTCCGAAACTACATTTTCATCAAGATGAATAACCTCCACATTTCTAAAAAGTTACTCTGACATTTTTTTAATTTCGCTCTGAATTTCCTACCCTTTGGCTTTCCAAAAGGCAGCTGGACGCTGTCTACCTAAAGCCTACAGCGAAATAAATTGTTTCAAATTTGTGGTTACCTCACTGTGTCACCGGAATCCAGGTAGCAGTGCCTGGTTAACGCAAAAGCTGGCGTCTATCCCACATAGTACCTGAGGGGAGTATAAAGAAAAAACAAATCTTTCAAACTTTTATTGTTTTAACACAAAATGGCCTGTCCGTAAAAGCCTGGTGTTGATTCAAGTGAAGTGAATAGCTTACCCTCTGCAGAGGGTCTTCTTACTTCACAGAATGTTAAGGTACTTTACCCTTCATCACAGAATCGTCAGTCTTTTTCCAAGGTGAAACACACATTGTTCGTTCGTTCGGGTCTTCGTTTGCTGTACTGCAGTTCGGTCCCAGTACAACTGGAACAAGTCCACGCCGTTCATTTCCTGCCAAGTCAAAAAATTACATCCAACCAGTCACTGTCCCCACGTGTATTTCAGAATCATACCCAGTCTCCTCTCCCGTCAATGTAGCTGTTGATTGTAGTTACTGACGCGCTGTTCCAGATCAGATTTGTAGTCTTTGTAATCAATGAATGTGCGACAACAGCCTCATGTTCATGTGCTGAGTCAGTGTTGAGGATGTTTAAAAGATGTGGTTTTCGCTAAGCCAGACCCATTTCAGATTTTTCATTTCTCTCACCGAACACGTTCACTTCAAGACAAATTTTGATTGATGACTTCTTCATTGCCCAACCTTGTCTCAGTTTGTGGCATACAATGATAACGCAAACGTTTTATTTGAACATACATTTTACCAGGCTCTCAAAATTATAGCTTTGACACAGCATAGCCTACCCCTCCAGGCTTATCGTTACTTCAATGGTTACCAACGACTTACCCTCTGTCAGGTGTCCTCTAACACCATATCCTGTCAAGGAGTGTGTTTTACGTCATCGCGGTCATTAACCCTCGATGACGGACAGGTCCAAGACTTTGCTTCCCAGGACGTAGCACAGAATCTTCAGAAGGCTTTTTTCGTTGAACTGCAGCTTGGTCCAGTTTATCTAGAGCAGGTACAAGCCATTGATTTCTTTACCAATAAGCACAACCACATTTAACCAGAGACTTCCCCCTTGGATTACAACGTTCTCTTTTCCCTGAGTAAGTAAGAATCAGACCTAGTCTCCCCTCTCGTCAATGTACCAGTTGAAGGTACTTACTGATGCGTTGTTCCAGTTCAGATTTCAAGTCTTCTAGAAGTGTAATCATTCCCTGTACGACAAGGGAAGGAACAGGCTCATGTTACAGTACTGAGTCAGGTTGGGGATGTTTTAAACACGTGCTTTTCGCTAAGCCACACCAATTTCAGATTTTTCATTTCTCTCGCCAAACACGTTAACTGCAAGATTAATTTTAATTGACGACGTGTTCATTGCCAAAGCTTGATCGAGTTTGTACATCCAGTCTTCAGTCAGGTTATTGTAGTTATTGAGTGTAAGGTTCAATGTGACAAGTGACGTGTCTTGTGCCAAACCACTTCCCAGACCAAATGCCCAGTCTCCACTCATGTTACTGTAGTTGTTGATTGTAAGGCTTAGTGTTATTAATGAAGTATTTTCTGCCAGACCACTTCCCAGACCTCCTGTCCAATCTCCACACATGTCACTGTGGTTGTTGACTGTAAGGCTTAGCATTGTTAATGAAGTGTTTTCTGCCAGATCACTTCCCAGACCAAGTGTCCACTCTCCTGTCATAACACTGTACTTGTTTATTGTGAGGCTGAGCGTAGTTAAGGAAGTATTTTTTGCCAAAGCACTTCTCGGATAAGGTGTCAAGTCTCCTACTATACCACTGAAGTGGTTGAATGTAAGGTTCAGCGTGGTTAGTGACGTATTTTCAGCCAAATCCCTTCCTAGATCACGTTTCTGAACTCCTCCTACATTACGGTACTTGTTGAATGTAAGGTTCAGCGTAGTTAATGACTTACTTTTTGCCAAACTATTCCCCAGACTAAGTGACCAGGTAGTAATACTAGAATGGCAGTCGTTGATCGCAAGGCTTAGGGTTGTTAACGACTTCTTTTCTTTTAAACAACTCTTAAGATCACCTGTCCAGTATGCACTTAAGTCACCAAAGTTGTTGACTTTAAGATCTAGCGTAGCTAATGACGTATTTTTTCCCAAACCACTCGCCAGACCTTGTGCCCAAACTCCTTTCATTTCACAATGGTTGTTGACTGTAAGGTTCAGCGTAGTCAATGACGCATTTTCTCCCAAACCACATCCCAGATCATGTGTCCAGTCTCCTCTTGTTTTACTGTGGTTGATGACTGTAAGGTTTAGCGTAGTTAATGACGTATTTTTTGCCAAACCGCTCCCCAGATCATCTGTCCACTTTCCTCTTAGGTCACGGTGGTTGTTGACTGTAAGGCTTAGCGTAGTTAATGACGTATTTTTTGCCAAACCACTACCAAGACAATGTGCCCAACCGTCTCTTAGGGCCTGTTTACATGAGTGAGGGTGCCCCTGCATAGTAGGGTTACCCTAGCTAGTAGGGTGACCCTTCTCTATTGTAATTATACTGCGTGTTTACATGTGAGGTAGGATGACCCTAGGGGTAGGGTCACCCTACCTGAAAGGTAGGGTGACCCTACTGTGTAGGGACGAGTTTTGCCGCCATTAGCCCATGTAAACGCAAAACCTAGGGTTATCCCTAGGGGTAGAGCTATGTCCAGTCATACCGCTGACACACAGCGCAGGCATCTCAGCGAAACAAAATGGCGGGAATGCGCCAAATCCTGCCTTTACGACAAACTTGTCTCTTGACGTTACGGAGGTGATTCATAGCAATGTTATATTGGGCTGAAATGTGCTGGCTAGCCAGTTGTAAACGCTGTCTTTCAGCCATCAGAGATATCAACAACAAAGCACAAAGTTGAAAAGAAGGAACTAAAGAAGCGAGTGCCGTAAGAATCGAATTAACCGCCAAAACTTTATCTCCCGCCGTCATTTTGGTTGTTTTCCTTGCTGGGTGACCTGGCTATAGTATCAGCCCTCGCCCCTAGGGTTTCAAATTACCATGTAAACGCTCGGTATCTTCAACCCTACCAAGTAGGGTAACCCTATCCCCTAGGGGCACCCCCTTCCCATGTAAACATGCCCTTAATGTAGAGTAGTTATTGACTGTAAAGGTTAGCATAGTTAGTGATGTATTTCTTGCCAAACCACTCTCAAGACCACCTGTCCAATCTCCCCTTAGTCTAGAGTGGTTGTTGATTGTAAGGCTTAGCGAGGTCATCGACTTGTTTTTTTGCCAAACCATTTCCCAGACCTTTCGTCCGATCTCCTCTCATGAAACTGTGGTTGTTCATTGTAATGCTTAGCGTATTTAATGACGTCTTTTGTACCAGATTATGTTCCAGATCACGTGTCCAATCTACCATCACTCTAACGTTATTGTTGACTGTAAGGTTAAGTGTAGTTAATGACGTGTTTTGAGACAAACCAATCTTTCGACAAAGTTTCCAGCCTCCACCTAAGCCACTGTTGGTGTTCATTGAAACGCTTAAAGTAGTGAGTGCCACAAATTTTGCCAAACTGCACATACATTGCGTTCCATGTCCTCGCTTAGGTCACTGGGGTTATCAAAGTCCAAACAAACTTTACTTACATGTGGGCAGATATCCTGGACTTTCGTAAAAGCTGTCGTTGACGACGAAGAATCAATTACAGATATCTCGACTTCTTCGCAAATTTCGTCAACTGCATCCCAGTCAAGGACATCTAAGGTAAAGGAATATAGTGGATTGTGCGTCAGCGCTTGAAGAGTCCTGTTTCCATCTCTTGTTATCTCTCCCTGAATGTTGATACTCAAGTCAGATAGTGAGTTAACTTTGTCTAAGTTCTTAACCAAACGGGTAGCAACAGTTTCTGTTACTCTTCCATGGATATTCAAATTGACACAAGGAACTCCTGACACTGTCAAGAGTTTGCATACATCATCTGCTCCCAGGCAACTCAACTCTCCCCACACGTCAAAAGTTAATGAGTGCAGTTTCATAAAGCCACAGTTTTCCTCTAGAACAGGGCAAAGACAGGCCAGCTGTGCACTTTGTATTCTGCTGACTACATCCGGCTCAATTTTCAGATACATAGATGACGTTTTAGCAGCATAGAGAGCCTCACACATATTCAACCAGTTGTTGGGGAGTCCTCCGAACACCTTTAATCCTAGTGACCCTAAAGCACTGTTTTCTAGAACAGCCCTTTTTAACGAAGTGAAAGCAGAGTATCTTACATTTCCATAAACCATTAATGAGAAAGATCTTAAGCAAGGATCGGCTACGAGTCCCCCCCCCCCCCCCCCGACTAAAGTCGCCAATAAATCGTGCATGGCTCCATAAATAGTGAGATTAAGAGATTTAGGTGATCTGTTGAAAAAATCTTTTTTCAGAGCCACTATTTCACTTTTTTTAACCGAGCCATTGATCTCCTGCACAGTAGATGTTTGCGGTGTATCTGCAGACAATTCTTTCACAAGAACAGTGGCTCGATCCTCGCCTAACCGACGAATCAGTTTCATAGCCACTGTTTCTAGCGTTTTATTTGCGGGTAAATTTTCAGCAATGGCCTCAGCCTGCTTAGAGGAAAAAGGACATATTGTTTCAAGAGTAAAGGAACGTAAAGATGGGTTCACTTGAAGTGCTTCTAACACAGCAAGTAGTGCGTTGGTTCCTACCCTACGAAAAGAAACGAAGAGAGTTTCTAGCCTTTGGTATGACGTTAAAAGCTCACTAAAAGGATACCGAAATGCTCCTTTCATATTTAATACAGTAAGATGAACAGGCAACTGAAGTTGTGAGAAGCTCTTGCAAGCATTTACAACAAGAAAGAAACTTTGTAGTTGCTCTCTTTTGTTTTTAATGGTTATTGACTGTGGAAACGGCACATAGGAACAAAGAGTCATTGCTACCTGTTCACCGTTGCCACTTTCAATGAAGAAAGTCGCCTGTTGTATAAAGCAATCCGGCCACTTCCAGAATTTAGTCTTAAGCTCCTCACCAATGTGACCAAACAGAATACCAGCTTTTTTACCAAGTACGCCAGAAACAAAGAGAAACACTTGGTGGTATTTATCCATAACCTCCGCACGAAGGCTCAACTTCAAATCACGAAAGACGTTAACCTTCTCTTTCAGTAGCTTGTGTGCTAGGTATAATGCCGCCAAGTACTCTCGAAAAGTCTTGTGGAAAAAGTGATATTCGTGCTGGGGGTTAATCTTCCTGGAACTGGCTTCTTTAAAAATCAAACCAAGTTTACGAGCTGCCAAAGTTTTCATTGCATTTTCAAATTCTGCTAACTCTTCCTCTAGAAACGAAAGGCGGTCTTTCTGCAGACATCTCCAAGATAACTGCCCCAATGCTAGTAAACTATCTTCAAATTGCTCCTCTAAATCTTTGTCGTCAACAGCGGCTTTCACTTTATTTTTTGTACAATACCTTCGTAAAAGGCAACGAACAATAATATGATGAAGTTCAGTCCGAGAAGAAGGTAGATTACCTTCATAATCCTCAAAAACAACACAGAGAAGAAGCAGATTCAAAGGATTGCTAGGAAGTGCATGGAGGAAGGCATTTTCTTGGATTGCCTGAATTAGTTTAAGACATGCACATGTAAAACTGCAGTCAAAATACGCTTAGGTACGCATCTTTTGAAAAGCGAAAGTCCTCAACACTCTCAAATTTCTTCCCAGAGTTCCCAAAGGACTTTCTGTTTCCAAATATGGGGTCATATCAGCTGTTAATCATTCTAAAGACTGGACTTAAAGGTAAAAGGATTGTGGAACTCGTACAGCCAGTTCAAGTGGCTTTTTGATTCTAAAATCTTCCGTCAAATTTCAAATAGAAAGGAAGAAATATGGTTAAAACTTACGCCAGAAAATTTTGAATAAATACTTTATCTGCCGTTGTGTATCAAACAAGTTCTCGATTATTTTTCCCCTTCGCCCGCTTGGGTTAACAAGAGAAAAGAAAGGGGTAATAAGCTGGGAGGGGAAAGTGATTGGGTAGGAATTTTTTTTACCCGAAAGCCATTGGCATGTCACAGAATAGGAATTTGGCAAGTTGACACAAAATCTGCAGTACTGTGCTAGAAATTCGAAATACGGATATCATATGCAGATGTAGTTTCCCAAGAATGTAATTCAGCGAAATACATACCATTTTCAATGGAGGGTATATGAAAGAGGAAGAAATTAAGGTTAGGTCAACATGCGAGGACGGCTTTAAAGGCGAGTAAAATTAAACAGAACCGGTTTCCAACAAGCCAGCCAACGTGAAGTTGGATAGGCTTTAGTGGGAGTTTTCTTGAACTTCTACAAAAATCTGCGCAATTCCGACTAGTAACCGGTTTCTTTTTAGTTACAAACACGATGGCCCAGAGGTCTAGCTGTTTTCACTAACCGTAATGGCTGGTTTTCTCTCACGCCGGAGCTGTACCCGGGTGTGTAATGAGAAGAGCAAAGCATTACCAACCAATGAAAATTAAACAAAAGGGCGCTGAAGCAGTGCATGGCGATTAGGACTTCGTTGCTTACGATCAAATAAAAATTAGATTAGGAGGGTGGTAAGCCACCGGATGGCAAGACAAATGGCAGTCTGGTTGGTTGGTTCTTCCGTTTCAGCTTGCAACTCCAACAATTCAATTTTCATTGGATAAGAAGTGTAGAAAGAAAATGGAGACCGTGACCTTTTTTTTTTTTTTTTTTTTTTTTTTTTTTCTGACTGCAATTCTGTCACGTATTTCGATTTTCACTTCCCGACGTTGCCGCCACATCAGGGTATAATTCACTTAATCTTAGCACTGAGCTGTCATTGCTGCATGCTGAATAATTCTCGCCAAATCTTTCTACTTTATAATAAAACTGTGGAGTAAGAATGATACAAGCCCTTCTTTGTGACAAAATCTTGAATTTTTTTCCCCTTTGCTCCCATTAATCACCTTTCAATACAAAGATTGAAGAGTAATGTTATAATCCTCCTTACAAATTTATTACATATCTTAAAAAAGGTTATTGAACTAATCGTGGTAGTGAAGTGCTATCGTCTGACTCACGATGAAGTCACTTCCAATGTTAGTCGCGATGAGGTAGACCGTGTTCCTGTCTCCTTAGGAAGGAATAACATAAATTACCACGAAAAATTTTCACTCTACTTTACAACTGGTTAAATAATAGAAAATGTTACACAGTAGTCGTGTATTTTCTTCATCCATCACTAAACTTTAAAAGCGCCAATGAGCCTAATAACACTAACAAGATTTGCCTATGTGTCTTAAAAACTGTTTCCATCAGTTGGTAAGAAATAATGTGTCACTTGGCTTGTTCCTGGTTAAGATACTCTCGGATTCTCTTGGACCATTTATGGTCAGCTGGGATATGAAGGCTGCAAAAGAAACAGTAACAAAGTAATTGAAAAACAGAGTAATAATTGACGAATTGGAAGGATCTTATCCAACGGGAAGAATCTAACCCAGACCTGCGGATTTCGCGCTCAGGTGCTCTACCACTGGGCTGTAGATAATTCAGCGGTTTACTACCATGTATGGATGGTTAAAATTTAATAACCATTGCGTATACTTCTAAGATTAGCTTTGTCACAAAGACTGTGTGTACTTCGAGGATAAGCTTACAATCAATACCGTTCAAAAAATCATTTCATTATGCATTATAGACACAAGTCTAACTTACCGTTGCGCTAATGGTGCTTTTGATTTCGAAAAACTTATGTTAAAATCTAACTCCACGAAAAAAGCGTGGTACCTGTCGTAAAAGAAAGCTAAATCAGTTTTATGATATGAGAAAATACCTCTCACTTTGTGGCATACAAGAATAAACCTTATGTTAATTTTAATTTGAAACGGTCCAGCCCCTAATAATTCTGAGTTTTAGCAGCATAACCCCTCCTGTCACGTGTCTTCTAACGTCATATCCAATCATAGACCGTGCTTACGTCATGTGGTCATCAACCCTTGGTGACAGAGAAGTCCAAATCTTTAGTTGCGACGACATAAAAAAGCTTCTTTGGAAATCTTCCTTTTGGGAGTATTGAAAAGCAAAGGCTTCTACTCTAGAACACCTCTACGGCCAAAAGTACTAAATCTAAGATGCGAGCACAGAAAAAAACTTTCACATACAAAACAAAAACACTTTTCAAATCAGAGGTAAACTATGAAATTCACAAAAATACCAACAGATGCGAACCTTATAATGAGTACAAAACAAAAATTAGGAGCGAAAATAAGAACTTGAACGAGTAACGATTTTCAGGTCCAATAAATACCATACCGTTATTTACACAAATGGTAAACGGATCATATCAATTTTCTCTCACCGCATCGTTGTAATTTAACCACAGAGTATCACGGCCATGAGCCTCTACAACTAAAAAAGTTGACAACAATCATGATTTTGACTGTTCTGGCTTCATCATAATCCTCAGATAACAACACTCTTTTCTAATTCATCTTCGTCAAGATGAATAACCTCCACATTTTTCAATGAAATTACTCTGACTTTTGTTTCATATCGTTCTGAATTTCCTAACCTTTGGTTTCCCAAAAGGCAGCTGGACGCTATCTATCTAAGGTCTACACCGCGATAAAATGTTTGAAATTTGTGGTTACCTCACTGTGTCACCGGACTCCACGTAACGGTGCCTGGTTAAAGTAAAAGGTGGCATCTATCGCATATAGTACCTGAGATGAGTATAAAAAATCAAACGAATCTGAATATGTCTAATTCATACCAAAGTAAAAACTGCAAATCTCACTGAAATTAGAAGTCATACCACGCTATATAATTTTCTTTTTTTGTTTAAGCGCAGAATAGCCTGTCGCGAAAAGCCTGGTGTTGATTTAAGTAAAGTGAATAACTTACCCTCTGCAAAGGATCTTCTAACCTCCTAGAATGTCAAGGACTCCGCATGCGTCATGTGGTCTTTAACCCGTCATCACGGAGTCGTCGGAGTCTTTCATTGCCAGGATGTAACATACATTATTCAGGAGTCTTCGTTTGTTGTACAGCAGTTTGGTCCAGCTCAACTGAAACATGTCCACGCCATTCATTTCTATGACGAGTTTAAAAAACAACATTCAACCAGTGAGTGCCCTCATCTCACAAGGATTGCATTCCTCCATGTGAAATTGAGAATCATACCCAGTCTCCTCTCCCATCAACGTAATTGTTGAATGTAGTTACTGACGAGCTGTTCCAGATCAGATTTGCAGTCTTTGTAATTGTAATCATTGAATGTAAGACAAGTGCGCCACAAGCTCATGTTAATGTACTCAGTCAGTGTTGAGAATGTTTAAAAGATATGCTGTTCGCTAAGTCAGACCCATTTAAGTTTTTTAATTTCTCTCACTGAACACATTCACTTCAAGACAAATTCTGATTGGTGATTCTTTCATTTCCAAAGCTAGATTTAATTCGTGTATCCAGTCTTTATAGTCTTCATATGAGTTGCAGCGGTAGTTAAGTGCAAGATTCAATGTGGCAAGTGACGTGTTTTCTGATAAAAAACGAAACAGAGGGTCCCCCAAGTCTCCACTCATCTCACCGCAGTTATTGACTGAAATATTTAGCGTTGTTATTGACATGTTTCGTTCCAAACCCATCGGCGGTCCAACCGCCCACATTTTGCCTATTTTCTCGTAGTTGTTGACCATAATACTGAGCGTGGTTAATGACGTGTTTACCTCCGAATCTCCCAACAAAACACCTAAGGAGTCAACGTCATACAAGTCACTGTAGATGTTCTCTGTAATACTCAGGGCGGTCACTGATGTGTTTTCTTCCAAACCAAGATACAGTAAAGCCTTCCAGTCCAATTCCATTTCAATGTAGATGTTCAATGTAATACTTAACGTGGTTATTGACGTGTTTCGATTCAAACTATCCCACAGACAACCTATCCAGTCGCCTCTGCGTCTCCCTCTGTATTTGTTGACTGTAATACTCAGCGTAGTTATTGACGTGTTCTGTGCCACACCACTCCACAGACCACCCAACCCGCCTTCCTTCCAGCCACTGTAGTCGTTGAATGAGAGGCTTAATGTGGTAAGTGACACGAATTTCGCCAAAACGTCGCCAGCACTACATCCCAAGTCCACTTCACTTGAGTTACTGGGATTATCCAAGTTCAGACTCAATTTACTTACACGCGAGCAGATAGACTCGAATTTTGTAAACGCTTCTTTTAATGACGAAGAATCGACTCCATATAACTTAACTTCATCGCATCTTTTGTCAACTACATTCACGTCTTGGACATTTAAAGTAAAGGCAAATGTTTGATTGCATTTAAGTGATTGAAGGATGCTGTTTCCATCTCTCGTCAACTCTCCCCGAATGTTGATATTTAAGTCGGACAGTGGGCATGAGTTAACTTTGTCAAAGTTCTCAGCCAAACAGGTAGCAACACTATCTGTTACTCGTCCGTGGATATTCAAATTAACACAGGAAACTCTTGATGCTATCAGGAGTTTGCATAAATCACTTGCTCCACCGCAACTCAACTCTCCCCACATGTTTACAGTAAATGAATGCAGTTTAAACGCGCCAACTCTTTCATTTCGAACAGGACGAAGACAGGCCACCTGTTGAGTTGTTATTTTGCCAACTACGTCCGGTTTAATTGTAAGAGACATGGAAGACGACCTTTTAGCAGCATAGAGAGCCTCACAAATATTTACCCAGTTGTCAGGAAGTCCTCCAAACACTTTTAAATCCAGTGACTTTAAAGCACTATTTCCTAGAACACCCATTTTTAACGAAGTGAAAGCAGAGCAGCTGACGCTTCCATGAACAATCAATGTAAGGGATTGTAAGAACGGCTTAGTTGCGAGTCCTTCGCCGATTGAAGTCGCCAATGAATCGTGCATATCTCCATAAATAGCGAGGCTAAGAGATTTAAGCGATCTCTTCAATAACAATTGTTTCAAAGGCTTTTTTTCACTTTCCCTTACCGAGCCACTGATCTCCAGAACAACAGATGTCAGCAGACTTTCTCCGGACAATCCCTTTTCAAGAACAGTCGTCCAATTCTCACCAAGCAGTTTTAAAGTCACGGTTTGTAGTGCTTTGTTTGCGGCTAAACTGTCACCAATAGCAACAGCCTCCTCCGAGGAAAAAGGAAAATGTCGTTCAAAAGTAAAGGAATGTAAAGATAAGTTCACTTGAAGTGCACTACACACAGCTGGTGTTATGTCTATTTCTTCATAAAAATGAGAAACGACAATAGTTTCTAGGTTTGAGTACGAGGCTAGAAATTTATCACAATCATCACCAACTCTGCAACCCCAATCTTCAATATCAGGATAATCATCAAATCCGGGCGGTGCTTGGGCATACGAATCGAATGCAGTAAGATGAACAGGTAGTTGTAATTGTGTGAAGCTCTTGCAAGCATTTACAACAGATAGGAACGCTATCAATGAGTTCTCACTCATGTTAATGAATATTGACTGAGGAAACGGGACATAAGAACAAAGAGTAACTGCGATTTGTTCAGCATTTCTATTTTCACTGAAACACTCACTGAAGAAAGTCGCCTCTTGTCCAGTGCAATTCGGCCAGTCCCAATGTTTCATCTGCAGATTCTCACCAATGTGATCAAACAGAGTAACAGCATCTTCACCCAGTATGCCAGACAGAAAGATAAACACTTGATTGTAGTTACCTGTAAGCTCCTCATGAAATTTTAACTTCAAATCACGAAAGACGTTAACTTTCTCATTCAGTAGCTTGTGTGCGAGATATAATGCCGCCAAGTACTCTTGAAAAGTCTTGTGAAGAAAGTGATATTCGTGCTGAGGGTTGATCTTCTTGGCACTGGCCTCTTTAAAAACCAAACCAAGTTTACGAGCTGCCAGAGTTTTCATTTTACTTTCACATTTTGCCAACTCTTTTTCTCGAAATGAAAACCGATCTTTCTTCAAACACCTCCAAGCTAATTTTCCCAATGCTAGCAAGCTATCTTTAAATTGTTCCTCTAGAGCTTTGTTATCAGCAGCGGCTTTCACATTGTTTTTGGCACAATACCTTCGTAAAAGGCAGCGGACAATGATTTGATAAAGTTCTGTTCGAGAAGAGGGCAGATTGCCTTCATAATCCTCGAAAGCAACACAGAGAAGTAGCAGATTCAATGGATTGCTCGGGAGTGCATGCAGGAAGGTGTTTTCTTGAATTGCCTGAATAAGCCACTCTCCTTTTTGTTCATCGACACGAACAAAGTGCTTTCTAATGTATTGGAAAGCGTCTGCTTCGGTGAACCCCATAATTTGAAGAAGAACAGCAAAGTTTCCATTCTGCCGCATTAAAATTCCTTTTTCTTGACGAGATGTAGCCAATATATGGCAAAATGACCAACGTTGTCTATCTAGTAACTCGTTTACATGGTTTTCAGCTGTTTCGGGAAGCTCATCAAGGCCATCCAAAACGATCAAGATGCTCGGCTGATTATGAATGTCCTCGATGTAATGTAGCAGCCTCTTCTTAGCCTCTTTCTCCATATCATTGGGGAAGAGCTGATTAAATATGGCTTTGCTTATACTCCCCCGGATATCTCGGCATTTCAGCAGCAGCAGAAGTTTAAAAACTGGGAAACTGGATTCCTTTGGGATTTTTTTGTTAGCCCAGTCACGAGAGAATTTAAGACAAAAAGTTGTCTTTCCAATTCCAGGGCTTCCTTCCACTAGAACCATGGCGTCATCGCCTTTGTTCAGAGTGTTAAAGATGTCAAACATGTTCACTTCATTGTCTTCCAACTTGGAATCAGTTATTCTTCTTGAGACGATTGACAATCTTGTATAAACATCGTCAAGACGTAGCATGAAATTGCTGTCCCAAAAGAGTGGGTTTATACGAGCCCGTCTGTTGTATTCTCTTTTTAGAAATTCCGTAAAAAACGAAAGAGCACGATCTACAAAAAAAACAGATTAAAACAAAACGGTAAACTTCCATACTATTTCCAAGTGACTTTTCTGATGACTAACCTTGCGGTTATTTAGTAAATAAACCCCTTCGGGTGGCTGGTATGTCGGATGATAATGTCCGCTGATAATGTCAGCTCATAATATCCGCGGCTGAAAGATTGTCCGAAAAATGAATATTTGGCCGAGAGGCGAAGCTTCGAGGGAAAATATGAAATTTTGAGGACAATCTCTCAGCCAAGGACATTATCAGCCGACATACCTGGAAGCCAGAACGGGGTTTATTTATTTTATAACCCTCCTATTAATTTTCACATCGCAATTAAACTGCGCGTAAACACAGTAAAAAAAGCCAGTGGTGATCTGGTGGCGAATGCGCGTGATTGACGCAAGCAAGCAAAAAAAAAAAAATGAATTTGGTTTCCTTCCATGTAAATAGCAGAACGCAAAAGTTGAAACTCTTGTGTTGACTATGTTTCTTCTTCATGGAAAAAATCCGAGGACAAATATCGACGCAGACGGGGGTTATTGCGTGATAACTGTCCTGTGATTTTGCACCAGGTGACGTGAAGTAACCAATAAAATCGCGCCAAAATTAATGGTGGGTTATAATTAATAATTATTCCACGAGCGCGCGTTCGATATGAGATGATAGATAGCCAACGAGGCGCGTAGCGCCGAGTTGGCTATAATCATCTCATATCCAACAAGCGCGAGTGGAATAATTGTTTTATTAAAAACGTTAAATTAAATTATTAAATTTTATTAAATTCTTAGCTCCCTTTTAATCTTAAGCTGAAACGTACGCTTGCCATATTTGTAGATTATGGTATATTAGCTGATATACCATAATGGCTAAGCCAATAAAAAGTCTTGAATTGCATTATCCAATGATCTAGTTTTTAATAATTACAGTTATAACTTTTGATTACGCAGTTTATGGTGGGAGTATTTCATGCATTCACATTGAACAACACACATGTTAATAAACAGACAACAAGGCATTCATCCCTGTAAGTTACTCAAGTACTTTAAAGTTTAGCAACTGAAGTTCTAATTGTGGAAAACAATAATCCCTCTTTTTCTTTGTTACTTGCATACAACTCCTGGTAATTGTGAAGAACAGCTCCTCTCCACCGAGAGTAATGGCCAACTGCCAGCTGACAGTTGGCTGACACTAAACCGACAGGCCACCGATAGGTAACCAACAGGTTAGCGACAGGTGGTGAAATAGCTCTATTAGACACCATATGTCCACCTTACAAAACTGATTAGAGCAGACATGTGCATTTTTGCATTTAAAACTCATCCCCTGAAATAGAATTGTCTGGTTATGAGTAAAAAACATTCCTTGTTTAACCATGTAACTCGAACCACTCATAAGAACTTAACCACAATGTTGATTGAGTGGGATAATGAATCTGTGCAACACAGATGGTGGCGAGGTGATTTAAACACAAAATAATTAACAATTATTCCACAAGCACGCGTTGGATATGAGATGATAGATAGCCAACGAGGCGCGTAGCGCTGAGTTGGCTATAATCATCTCATATCCAACAAGTGCAAGTGGAATAATTGTTTTATTAAAAACGTTAAATTAAATTATTAAATTTTATTAAATTTTTAGCTCTCTTTAACAAATGGTAAACACCACAGCGTACACTATTGAGTTATGGATGCACGCGGGAGGTTGCTAAGCACGAAAGAAGCGTAAGAGTCGCTCGAGGCGACAGCCGAGAGCGACTCTAGCTTCTTGAGTGCTTAGCAAACCTCCCAAGTGCATCCATAACTCAATAGTGTACGCTGTGGTGTTTACCATTTGTTTTATAACATAACATTGATACATTGTAGCTAAAGAGTTCCCGTTTATTTAACAAATCTTACGCGACCAGAAAAAACAAGCGCGCGCGGAAAAATAGTCTTTGCATTTGCTCACGTCAGCAGCGTACACCCATGGGCAAATGGGGAACGCTAAATTGACCAATCAGAGCGCGCGCTTTACTTTGGTTATGTTATAATTTAATTTTAAGCTGACACGTACACTTACCATATTTGTAGATTATGGTATATTGGCTGATATTCCATAGTAGCTAAGCCAATAAAAAGTCTTGAATTGCATTATCCAACGATCTAGTTTTTAATAATTATAAATATTTGCTAAAAATTCACCTTCACACAGATCTCCTTCCTCAGATGTTGGGTTTTTATGACCTGGAAAGAGGATAAAGAGACATTTAACCCCTTGCCGTTCTCTACAGATACATAGACCTGGCCATGATCAAATGAACTCTCCATAGTCAAGAGAAAATAAACTACAATTGGTCCCCAAGAGGATAACATTGCAAGACACAATTACTGCTAAACTAACAATATCTTTTCACATCTCTGAGTAATGGTATAAGCACTGATATTCATTGTAATTTAACTCACTCTGAATGTGTTTTCTCTGATAACTGATTTTGTCAGGAGCTGAGGGAAATTGTCCATATTCAACAGAGGAATCTTGGAAATAGCAACCAGAGGAGCCTTCCAGGGCTAAAAATGAGAAATAACATGATTTTGTTGGGGGTCCTGTTTCTCACACGCTGAATACTTAAATGTATTCTGATTTTTCCTGGAGTTCAGACACCTTTCCAACTTAAAGGCTTTGGTGACTTTCAGTGCTTTCTGTTACCATTAATGGGACTTGTCTGGTGTTTTCTATGCTGTAGAATCAAATTAAGCTCTTGGTTTCAAAATGATGCAAAACAACAATTTGATCAAGGTTTTTCGTGGGTAGTTTTCTTTGACCTTTCATAACACACAGTGCACTCAACTCATTTGTCTGCCATGACCCATACAAACACAGTTTAAAATTTTTCATTTGCACTATATGATGAAAGTGCATGGTTCACAAATACATGCAAAATCCAATCAATCACCAATAACTGCTATACTGTGCTTGCAAATTAATTATGAGTTGCAGTATTTGAAGAAGTTAAAACTTGATAATTGTATACAATTACCACCAGGCTGATTATGAGGAGTCAACTCTTGTCTGATTCTCTTGGAAGGTTGATCAGGAGTGGCAAGGGATGATGGTCTCTTACTCCTAACTGGTGATGTTGCCCTGATTTCTGATGACCCTACAAGACCAAATGTACATGTATAACACAATAATACAGAACATTTGAATTAGCTATGCTTCTTCCATAAGAAGATAAAATGACGTATAAAAAAAAATGTTCCCAGTGGCAAACCTTTCTAGAGATTTCTATAGCACTTGACACCTTGATGTGATAATGTAGCTTAAGTCCCAGGTAAAAATGCTAGTCTGGCCAAATGGTTTATTTGAAATTCCACATCCCACCTACCCCCAATAGATATCCTTAGCACTTTACCAGCACTCACTCAAGTATACGGTCATGTATTTATTTGAGCACCCTAACCCAAGTCAGACCTCAAGCCCACACCTTTCAATCTGGAGTTAAGTCTCCCTTTGAAATCTTCCTCAACCACTCCAAAAATAGCTGGCCAAATGCAAGACTTTACCATCATCATTAAAAACCTTAAATGTTTACAGCATGTATGGGTACACAACTCTATATCTACAGTGTATCTGTACATGTTATAACAGTGTATTGCACAACATAATTTCATTGTTATTAAATTTAAAAATATCTATTATTATAAATGAGAGCTTATTTACCAAGTGCAAGGTTCTGGATCTTTTCCACAAGGATCTTGCAAGGTCTCTCCCACTCATATGTTTCGTGATAAAAGTCACGAAGAACCTTTGACTCCCTGAGGCGTACTTTCCTATGTTTTTGACGTACAGCTTTGATTTCTTTGGCCCAGTCTCTAGGATCTTCCAAGTCTACCACACACTGCGAGCCAAAAGGTACTTCCTTCAGAGCTACTCCAAGTCCTGAATTACCACTGACAAGTACTGGCAGACCAGCAGATAAGGCTTTAAGAGCAGGAAGTCCATAGCCTTCACTCCTCGAAGGCATTATGGCAAGATCCACCTCACAGAACAAGTTGGCTAGCACTTCTCTGCTGTCATTAGAGCTGCAAACAATTAGCTGATTACGATTGATGCCATGCTGAAGCAACATTTCAGCTATTTCCTCTCCTTTTTCTTGTTGTGAATAAACAAACCTTAGTCTGTAGGATTTGTCATTCAGCTCAGCAATTGCTTTGACAGCAATGTCAAAACCTTTCACATTGAAATCTTTACAGCTGTCTCCATTTCCAATCACTAAAACACAGAATGTCATCCTCTCTTCCACTGCCTGTTCTATGTCTAGAAATTCAGAGAAAATGCCAGGGGTGAGATCAAAAACATTTTGCTCCTTTTTAACAGAACGAAGGTAGCGTTTATAAGCATCTGCCAGCTTGGGTCCTATTGCTACAACCTCATCAGAAAGCTGACAAAGTTTTACTTCTGCCTTTTGCTGTTTTTCTCCTTCTGAAATGTTCCTGTAAATTCCAAGCTCTTCTGGGGCAGTGTGGACAACCTGAATCCATTTGCAATGGTGATGTTTTTTGATGAACTGCACTTGTTTGCCAAGAGTTACCCCATGTCCTAGAACACAATCCATCACATGTCCATCTGGAACATTGATCAACCAGTCAACTGGATTCGATCCAACCATTTCTTCAGCTTCAATAAGCTGAACATCATGACTTTCTGCATTTCTCCTGTCTTCTTCACTGCACCGAGGAAGAAAGACACTAACTTCCACATTGGAGAATTTTGCTAACTGGATGGCCAGCTCTCTGCTGATGGTTGACAAGTCTCCATCAGTTGAGGATCTCCACTCACTACTCAGCAAGGTGACTTTCAGTCTCCTGTTTTGCAGTCCTTCCTGTGATGTAGAGGCTTCACTTTGAGTGGCAAATTCCTTCAAAAGAAAAGCAGCCAAGATTTAGAATTACTGTATTCAGAGTTAACACCGTAAAACATGTTCCCTTACTTTATAATTTTTAGTGTGAATATGTTGATATACATGTAATAGACTTGCCATTGAGTTCTTTGTATACTAACAAAGTTAGAGATAACTTGCATTAACAGGAGCACAGGATTAACTTAAAACCACTCACACCTAGTTAGGATGTTATTGTCTGCAGAATGTGTATACACAAAAAACCTGGACTTTCCTTTTAATACTTAATGCAATTTTTCATTGAGAAACAGTCCAATAATAAAATCTTGACAATGAATAGTTTATCCTTGGTCATGAGTCAATAAGGACTGTAAAATTCAAAGAGCTAAAACAGACCAAAAAGGTACATACACATATCATGGTTTTAAAAGAAAAAGGGTTTCTCTTGCATGTGATTCTGACCTAGACATGTTCTTTATTGAATAGCCCAACTATCTTTAAAAATCATGAAAACAATTATACATGTATCAGGGCTCGACACTAACGATAGCCCACTAGCCACAGACTAGTAAAAATTAAGTTTTGGCAAGCGGTTTTCAATTTCCACTAGCCAGTTTGGCAAGTAAACAGATTGAAATTATCGTAACATCTAAAAACATCTAAGATGTCACTAGCCACTTAAATTGGCTAGTAAGTTGCAAAGTTACTGTCGAGCCCTGCGTATTATTTGTTCTAAGTCATTGAGAGTTTCAAGACACATTATACACCTGTTATTTAACCTGTTCACATTAAGTGCTATGGAGAAAACAGTTATGAATGTATGCGTGTCCAGACACATCACAATTCATAATGGAATGTACTGGACTGTTCAAAACAAGTGCTTTTTTTCTTTTTTTTTTTAAGCCAAGAACTAGCCAAAAACATTATATGGAGCCATTATCAAAAGATAACGGATGTACAAGCACACATGTAACACTATTTAATAATTATAAACTTGACTTGCTGATTTTTGTGACTTTAAAGACACCACCACTCAACGAAAACCATTACCCTTTGTAGAGTTGGTTCATCAAATAAATGTGCTCAATGTTCTTAATTGTGCTTCTCATTTCCCTATGACAAACAGTTCATTAACATATAACAAATGGGTTATGCAAATTTGCTCAAATAACACAGAAAGGTATTAATTTTATAGTGATGACTTTAAAGAAAAAGCATTAATTTCCCTTAATTAATTACAACTTCAAAGCTCTGCAAAATTATTAAATTATAAGTTATTACTTTTACCTTTGACAGCCCAGACATCACAGGAAACCTTTAATGTTGAATGGTGCTGCTGGAAGAAAATTTGCAAAGGCAAAAATTAACTTCACTTATCTCAACAAAAAGAAGGACTTTCATTTGAATTACTCATTTGTCTCAATGTCAACAGATGTACACCTTAATTACATGTAAATTCAATTAACAATTGGTTCATATGTCAGCGTGCGTTCATCAAGATGAAGCACGCGGGAAGTTTGGAGAGCACAAAAGATGTGTAAGAGTTGCTCGAGGCGTAACTGAGAGCAACTCTGGCTTCTTGAGTGCTCTCCAAACTTCCCAAGTGCTTCATATCTCGATGAACACACAGCTGATGTATGAACCAATTGGTTTATAACATTTTCAGTGCTGTAGTTTATGTATAAAGGGCAAAAATTCCCTCTCCTACACTTCAATGCATTGTTTATTTTGTTTTGGAAAAGTACTTTGCCATGCTTCAATGATCTTGTCTCAAATTGGTCAAAAACTGACAGGTGAATTCATGCGTGGAAATGAAGTTAAAGTTTCGAAATGAGATGAAACTGGTGATTGTTTTGTTTTCCCTTTCTCTGGGTTCTTTCTCAGGAGTTAAAAGATCCATTCCCAAAGAAAAAGAAGGCAGATCTTCATCCCCTTGTTCGCTTGTTGCCATGTCTAGTTTAATTTTTTTGCGGAAGTTTTTCCCATTTTTTAATGAAAAATGCTGAAGTCACTCGCGAGAAAAAAATTTTTTCATGAGGCATTTGTTTACTCACATCACCAGTGTGCACAATGGAAAATTGAAGCACGCTCGCGCTATTGAATTTGATTGCACGAATTTACAAGCTATGTTATAATACAGATTATGAAAAAGGGAAATGAGAAGTGATTCACAAATACATGTAAAATCCAATCAATTACCAATAACTGCTATACTGTGCTTACAAATTAATAATGAGTTGCAGTATTTAAGGAAGTTTAACCAGGATTCAAAAAAACACTTAAATCAAGTTAAATCAGTAAAATAACGACACCAAAAGGAAACAACACACATAGAATAAGGTAAGCCATTTTTATTTAATATTTTTACTTTTAACTATCTCCATGGATATCTTGTAGAAAATCCCATACAAATCCTTATAAATCAACATGCAAATTTTGTTCCTTGTGTGGTTCTCAAAGAGAGCTTGGGCCGCCTGTGGTGTACCATGAACCAATGAAATGACATGCATGATTATTGTCAGTACAGGCATAAATTATCCCCTAGTCATGGAATCAAAATATGGCATCCAATTAGAATTACCATTGTTCTGGACTTACTAGCCTTGTCTTCACGTGGAAACACAAAGGGATTATCCCACGTGTGAGAGGCTAGTACGTCCAGAACAATGCAAATTCAAATTGGACACCATATTTCGATTCGGTGTATTGACAAGCACTTGTTCAATGGGATTAATTGCACAACACACACCCTCTAGTATCAGGCTCTAGGAGTTTCACGTTTCATTTCGTGTTTCATTTTGTGTTTTCACTTTGAGCATACACCAGAGATTTGGTAATGTATTGTTTATATTTCTTTCCACCAACCTTTCCACTCTGGGTGATTTTGCATGATGTCAGGGGGTGGCAGAGAAGTTTATTAGGCAATCATTGCCTAATGTTTACCTTTTGTTTGTATTCTTAATATACATCTGTTTGTGCCAAAATGCAAGTTGTGTTTTATCTGTGTAAGGGAGGCTTAGTTGGGGAATTGGGGTAAGATTGGCCCATCACATCTCTTAAACAAGCATGGTGACCTATGTAGTCACCAAAAGCCGACTTCTGTTTGATTTGACAATCACTTGAAGTGTGCTTTTCTTGTTATCTCAAATGGGTGGTAACTACTTCAAAACTTAGTAAAACCTCTAACATATTTGCATCTGTAAAACATCAATAAAACATGAATACTTACCACATTCCGTTGAAAGGGTTCTTTAGGAAAGTTAATCCAGACATCGACATGCCTGAGTGAGATGAAAATAATCAAAGGCCACATTACGATAAGATTTCAAAGATTACTTAATGGTAAGGGAAAATTGAAATAATTCTCAATATTCTGGATGAGTCTGTTTCTTCTTTACCATTTACTAGAGTTCCAATGATTCACAAAATGCAGATATGAAGACAACAGAAAGTGTACCATATAACCCCATACATTAATTATGCATTCCACTTCGTTGTCTTTCACGACAAAACTTTAAAAACAAAGTCTACTAATCTGAATGCATAATTAATGTATGGGGTTATATGGTACTCTTGCCCTAAAGTCTCTTAAATAATATAAAAAGTCTCATTCTTTCAGAACACTGCTTGAAGCCTGAACAATGAAAAGGTCTTCCCGCTTTTTGCTCAGACATTTCTCACCTAAGTTGTAAAAGTCGGCAATCTCTATAACGACCGGAACCCAAAATGGCGGGGTCACGCTATTTATCAGAGCAGCAGTAGCCGTCATCATGCAATCCAACCGGCTGTGATTTGAAATACATTCTAGGAGACATTCAAATTGATTCCAAATAGCACAACTACTAAGCAAAATATCTCTCCTCCTATGCAACGTGTCCACGAAACGATCAAACTTCAGCTTAATTACCTTCGATAAGCAGTCAGATCACAGTCTGACAGCATAAGCTGCCCAAAACACAAAAGTTGCAACTGCTCAAGAATCTTCGCTCAACGCCCGGCTGACTGGCTAGCCACAGAATGATAGACACTCCACATTGAGATTCTAAATCACCCCATAATTAAGACATACATAGAAGAAAAATTAACTTGAGTTAATATTTACGCTTTTGTGTGTGCATCTTTTGAAGGGCGGAAGTACGCTACACTCCCAAGAAATTCCTACCCAGAGTTCCCACAGGATTTTTATATTTCCAAATATGGGGTCAACTAATGTGATCTAACAAACCATTCTAAAGACTGGACTATAAGGCAAATGGATTGTGGAACTCCTACAGCCAGTCAAAGGCACTTTTTGATTTAAAAATCTTCTGTTAATTTTTAAATATAAAAAAAGAAAGACAATTAAAAATTGTGCAACAAATTTTGAATTAATACCTTTTACTTGCTCCTGAGTACCAAACAAGTTGTTGATTGTTTACCCTCGGGGCGGGGGGGGGGGACTCCCATCTGAAACAGACGGGGATTCTCGTTGGAAATTTCAAATTTAACCCCTAAATGAGACCATTTGGGCGTGGCTTAAGCAAATTTGACCCCTAAAAGAGACTGCTCATGTTCATGCATTGTCTCTTTGGCACTTGGTAAAATAGAAAACTCAGTTGAGGTAATACAAAACAAGTTAAAAAGAAAATTTTACTTCTGTTTCTCTTTGCGTAGTTCTGTATTTCTTCGAGGAACTCTAAACGTGACCTTAGCGGCTTAAAATATTGGCACTTTGCCTGGAACACCCTAAGCGAGACCAAAATCCAAAATTTACACCCCTAAGCGAGATGACGAGCATCCCTGTCTGCTTCATATGGGAATCACCCCCCCAGGGGTTTTTCCCTTCGCCTGCTTGGGTTCCACGTACTCAGTGATAGTATAAATAGAGAAGGATAAAAAGCTTGGAGGGGGACTGGTTGAGTCGGATCTTTTTATCTGAAGGCCCTTGGCATATCACAAAATCGAAATTTGGCAAGTTGAAACAAAATATGTTGTACGAGCAATTCGAAATTTGATAACATATGCAGATGTAGTTTCCCACGAAGGTAAATCAGCATAAAACATACCATTTTCAGTGGTGGGTGTATGAAAGAGAAGGAAATAAAGGTTGGGTCAAGGAGCATCCTCAAATAAAACTTTGTTGAGGATTCCTGACGGCATCAAAGATAGAGAAACAAAGGTGCACTGAACATATCCATATTCTCGTACCCAGACCAAACGGACGCTGAGTTTGAATGTTCAAAGTTTGAATGTCGAAAGTGAATGTCGAAAGTGAATGTCGAAAATGAATGTCGAAAGTGAATGTCGAAAGTGAACGTCGAAAGTGAATGTCGAAAGTGAATATCGAAAGTGAATGCCACATGTGAATGTCGAAAGTGAATGTCGAAACTCTGAACGTCGAGAGTGAATGTTCATACCCTGCTGGCAGAGGCGTTTATTTGTTAACTTCCCCTACTGTCCACGTAAAAATAAAGTCCTCTGCACTCGGCCTGTTAACTCTTCTTCAAGCATGCGCAGCCTGTTGCTTAGAAACAAATTAGTTCCCGGTAGTACTCGCCATAACTGTGATTGTGGGCTCACATTTGGTCTTCCTATATTGCTAAATAGGATGCGTGTGCATAAAAACGTGTTTAAAACAGGTTCTGACCGGTTTGGCAAATCAGATTATCCACAAACTTTGATAATTCCCAGGCGCATGCTTGAAAAAGATTTAACAGGCCAAGCGCAGAGGACTTTATTTTTACGTGGACCATAGGGGTAGTTAACAAATAAACGCCTCTGCCAGCAGGGTAGAATGTTCAAAGTTTGAATGTCGAAAGTGAATGTCGAAACTTTGAACGCCGAGAGTGAATGTCAGAATTGATATTTCAACCGGCAAATTGTCGAATTGAATGTTGGAATTGACGAATCGAATGTCTGAAATGACGAAGTGAATGATCAATTGACAAATTGAATCTTTGAATTGCCAAGTGGGACGTTTGAATCTTTGAATTGCTGAATGGTACGTTTGAATCGCAGAATTGAGTGTTTGAAGTGATGAATTGAATCTTTGATTTGACGAATTGGACGTTAGAATTGCTGAGTTGAATGTTTGAAGTGACGAGTTGAATGAAGTGACGCATTGAATGCTTGAAGTGACGAATTGAATGTTTGAAGAGATGAATTGAATGTTTGAAGTGACGCATTGAATGTTTGAACAACAAGTTTGAATTTTGGCGGGGATGGATACCCATATCTGGATGGGTCTGTTTCTTCTTACTCATTTGATTCAGAGTTAAAGTGATTCACGAAATGCAAATACACAGACAACAGTACAACGATTAGCAAATTGCCGAGAAAAAATGAACACGTAAATCCATATTCCTTACAACTCTTCAAACTGTACAAAAATTCTCTTCCTCCAAAGACAATGGATAAAGCTTGAATGACGACAAAGCTCTTACACTTTTCGTTTAGTCATTTCTGACATAACAGTTTGCTGGATCGCTTATTTCTAAATCGACCAGAGCCAATAATGCGAAGTCACGCTATTTATAGGAGCAGCGGTGGTTGTCATCTATGATCCAACCAGCAGTGATTCGAAACACGCTTTCTCACGAGAGAAATTCAAAATGATTCCAAAACATGTACAACTACTGAGCAAGATACCTCTCCTCATGGAACCTTTCCATGAAACTAACGGAACAACTTCACAATACCCGGCCACTCATGCCCTTTATAAATCGAGTGGTCCCGTGGTCCGCAGTCCGAAGTCAGCTAACAAATAAAATGTACTTGCTAAGATAAAGAATGAAGTGCTACCGCTGTCCGCCCTAACAAAGTCGATAAATAAGTAGTAAACTAATTTATAAACTCAAGTGATAACGTGGTCCGCACTACCGAAGTGGATAAATAAGTAGTAAAGTAATATTTAAACTCAAGTGCTACCGCGGTCCGCACTCCCGCAGTGAATGAACAAGTATTAAACTAATTTTTAAACTGAAGTGCTACCGCAGTCCGCAGTACCGAAGTGGATGAATATGTATAAAATGAAGAGCTACCGCTATCCTCACTACTGAAGTAGACGAATATGTAGTAATGTAATTTTTAAACTCAAGTGCTACTGCGGTCCGCACTCCCGCAGTCGATGAATAAGTATTAACTAATTTTTAAACTGACGTGCTACCGCGGTCCGCACTCCCGCCGTGGATGAATAAGTATTAAACTAGGTGTTAAAATGAACCAGGGTTTTCCTTTTCAAATAAAGTTTAAGTCGATAAAAGTAAAGCAGGCGGAGACAATTTGGGCGCGTAGCGCTCAACATGAGCGCCGAAGGCGCGAACTTCTAGGGGGGTCCGGGGGCATGCCCCCCCCGGAAAATTTTGAAAAATTAAGTGCTCTGAGACGCAATCTGGTGCATTTTGGTTGCCCAAATGAAGCAGATGAACAGGCTTCACAAACACAAGAAATGACAACGTATTTAATAAAATGCAGCCCTTTTCTGTTACATCATATGAAATTTTGCAACAAAAATACGAATATGACCTATTTGATTCATCAATCACATAAATCTTTTGAGATATTTTAGCTAATAATTATCTAATAAAGCAGTCAGATAATTCAAGGCGAGAGTGGGGCATGGCTAAAACTCATCCTCAGAAACAGAGTCAAGGCCTGAATCTTCGTCTGATATGTTTTGTTCTGTGCAGTCTTCACCAGCCAAACCTAAGCTCTCTGCGACTATCATCTCTGCTTCTTGTTCTTTACTCTGTTCTTCTTCCTCCGCCTCCTTATTCAAGTCAATTACTATGTCAGTTTGGGTTGCAGCAGAGAAAAAGGCAGCACGTGGTAGTTCCGCATTCTCCTTTGGGGGTTGTCGTGGCTGGTTCACTCGTTTCAATTTGTACCTTGATTTGTCATTCAGCCAATGCTGTGAAGAAAGATAGCATATCTAAATGGAAGACGCTACATCAACAGCTAAAGGGAAAGTGACAATTTAATGAGCCTGTACCTTTGTAGCATCTTGAATTATGCTGTCTGCGTCAGCCAAGGTTGGTCCATTAATGGAAACTTGTAGGAGAACATTCAACATGTCATCCTTAAGCAAGCTTCGTAGCCTAAAATAAGGAAATTTCATATAGGTGTCAGGAGAAATAAAGCAAAATATAATTTTATTTTATTCTACTGATAATAACAATGCTACGGCATATTACCTTGTCTTAATTCGCTTTACAGCAGAAGCCCCCCTCTCTGGCCAAGCATTTGTGACAGGGGCTGAGTAGCAAATCTCTGCGACTTCAGACAGCAGTGGGTACTGTTTCTGAGACTGGCATAGCTGCCTCAAAGAAAACTCCATGTCCTGAGTGAGAAAACGGGAAAATGGTAGTCATTATCAATACAGTAACACGAAAGTTATACGAACATTAATACATTCTGACCACTCCTTTTAGGGCTGTGTACACTGCAAATGTTATTATCTTTCTCGTGGTTTTCAAGTTCATAAATGACCTACCCCCTGAAAGTCAATGAGATCAAATTTGAAACGATGCCATTCTGCCATGAACTGGTCCACATCATTACTGAAAAAGTGTTTGGCCAACAACATCACATCTGCCTCCCCATAGCTTTTGAAGTCCGGATGTTCCTTTCTAGATTAATACCGATAATAATAAAAGCTTCATTAGTACTGCAAACTAGCTGAGCTGATTTTCAAAGGTTAAAATTGCATTTGCATATTACTAAACTAAGTGTAACTTCATGAATTGTAACGGAAATAACCCTCTCACTTAATAGATAAAAATACATACCTAGGTATAAGCCCTGGATGGAAAACTTTAAAGGCAGAGAAGATGTCTTGACATTTGGAGAACCGCTTGTCGATGTTCTGAATCAAACTTGTCACATATTTAACTTTCAGGTTGGCCAATCTTCGCTCATCTGATTGTGTAAGCTCAATGTTAGTAGCAGACAGGGGACCATTCCTAAGATCAGCCGTGAGGTTTTTGATGAACTCTGTTTTCTTTGCTTCCTCTAGTAGCTGATTCAGTTGGGCCTTTGCGTAGCCAATGCTGCCTTTAATGTGGGCATATGACAATTCGCCTTTCTGAAAGGTCTTGCTGAGGGTACTAAGAATGGGAAGCACCTCACCAAGCAGATATAGGGTTCCAAGGAAGTAGCCTGAGTACATCTTTTTGTACAGTCCTCCAGCTGTTGCACTTTCGGGTTCCAGCTCCTTTAGAGCCAAGAGGAGGGGGTAGATGCACTTCTTGACAGATTTCACTGATGCCTCAAAGCTAAGCCAGCGGGTCTTGCATGCTTTCTGGAGCTTTGTTGCCACGGCCTTTTTCCCTTTTGCACTTAGTTGTACGGTGTTGACGTTGGCTTGTATCTTGATGAAAGTCGCCATTTTCTTGGGCGAGTTTTCAAGAAGCTGCCAGACCTGCCTAAGGCAGTTGTGAACGTTGTCGATGTATTTCACATCGTCTTCTTTACTGGTATCAACAGTTGCCAAAGCTAGTCTATGACAGACGCAATGAAAGGTGAGAATTGCAGGGAAATCTCTGCGAAGAAGTCCAGCCAAGCCATTTTGTTCTCCTGTCATTACTGATGCACCATCAGTACAGACTGAGGCAAACTTTCTGGTGTCTAGGGATTTATTTTCCAAACCTTGAAGCACAGCTGCCTTTATGGTCGGAGAATTCGCACTAGAGCTTTCGCCACTCAAAAGGTTAGTTGTAAAAAGGAACTTGGTGTGTTTAGAGGCTTTCTTATCTACATACTGGATGAAGCAGATCATCTGCTCTTGAACAGCAATATCTGTAAGGTCGTCTATGAGCAGTCCAAAACATCTGGCGGCCTGAGCATCTGGCAAAAAGGAGTTACAAACCGCATCTCCCAATGCTAGCATCATTTCTTTTTGCACTCGTTGACTTCTGTGTTGGAAGTACTTGATCTCTTCACCCCCTTGCAACGCTACAAGCTCATTTAGATGGGCTGCTTTCCTATTCGATATCTCCTCTTTCATCAGGAAATATAGATTACGCATGACGCTTTCAATTGTTTTTGCCTCCGCAGCTTTTCTGTTGCTGACTTCTCTCTGGAAAATACTTCCCCTCTGTGTGTGTTCAAGTTGGATAACTTCATTGTGTGTTCTACTGTTGAGATGCCCCACCAATGCCGAGGACTTGAACCTCACTGAGGGCTCTGCAGAGAATTTCTCTTGCTTATTTTGTGTAGAGTGGACATTGTGCTTCTTGCACAGGATACAATACACCCCTTCACCTTCTACAAACACAGGCCACCAGTATCCGCTTGCTGCACAGTAGGCAATGTCAGCTTTGCATAGCCATGCGTGATTAAACAGCTTTTCTTTCTTCTTGCCCTTGTTTGCTTCTAGCTGCCTGGAAATCTCTTCTCTACTGAAGGTACAACCCGCATCACAGATATCGTGGTGATGAATTCTTGATTTCTCTCCAGGAAAAAGGTCTTCCAACATCTCTTGTGTAGGCATTTTAGATTGATTATCCAATGGTTTTTTGCTTACGTTTGTTACAGGCACAGCAGATGGACTTTTTTCTACTGAGGGAACTTTTTCCACATTATCTGCTGATGTGTAAGGCAACGGAGCACATCTATCATTAGAGTCAGCTTGTGGTGCATCAGACTGTGTGAGATCTGCAGATGTGGATGCATCTGATGAAAGAAAGTTACTGTTATGTTAAGATAATGAAAAGTGTAATTGTATTTATACAGTAAATAAGTGTTGTCAAAATGTTTTCTTGCCTGACACCCGTTGTTTTTTGGTGAAAAATGTCTGAATCCCGGCCTGTTTGGAACATTGTCTCTTTTGGCTCATGTTCGAGAACTACACTGTGATGTTGCACTGCAAAAGTAATGCATAATAATAATGATATCTTTACTTATATAAGAAGTCAAGGATATAATTTATCAACACCTCCAATAGGCATCGTTTTTTCTTTACAACCAAAGAGAGTCTGGAAGTTCGCTTGCAGCCTCAAAACAGACTGGGCACGACTGGTTCCAAATATGGCACGTTGATTATGCAATCGAGCACATGGCGACAAACAGCGACAAACAACAACAAACAAAGTGGTTGTATCGTCGCCCGTTCATCCCTCAGGCAATACCGGGCACGTTACTAATAAATATTAATGTAAAACAACACTCGAATCGATCTGGAAGAATTTCACATCAAGATATTAACACAAGAATCAAACAGATCAAAGGTGAACAAAAACACGAACATCACAAAAATATTTCGCAATTTTATCCCGCACGATCGGCTTATCACTTTACTTCGGTTTATAGCTTGACCCGAGATAATATTTTTTATGCTTTCGCTTGGTGAGAATAAGTAGTTCCTAGTTAAAGTATATCTGTTTAAACTAAAACAGTGAGAAGCCGAGAAGTCAAGAAGATAATTGACCTTTCAAATAGTGATTAATTATTGTCTGCGTTAAATTTATTTTGCTTCGAATTCACGAAAGCTAAATGAAGCGTATTTGAAATGAAAAGGCGACACACCTCATAAACAAAGGACCATTTTGGTTTAATAAATTGCGATGAAAGCGCTACATTTCATTAAGTGATGAATATTTATGAGAAATGAAGAAATAAAACAATTTACGTACCTTGAAGGGATGCCAGTGATGCGTGACTTGACAACGCAAACTTGCATTAATGAACGTCACGTACCAGTACACGCGTAAAAATTCCTCTTCGTTTTCGCGAGTTTCTTCGGAGGAAATATGTACTCCTCATCGATTTCCGTTTCTTGCACGTCATTGTCAGACAACATACAAAGCGTTTATTCTTTATCTAAAATATTTTAAATTATTTACCAGCAAGGATGCTTTTAGTTGCCGGCGACGGAGCCGTTCGCAGGCGGCGAAAATCGCCGGTCGCCGGCCGAAAAGGAAAACCCTGGTCTTTAATCCGTCATCACGGAGTCATCGGAGTCTTTCATTGCCCGTATGTAACATACATTATTCAGGAGTCTTCGTTTGTTGTACAGCAGTTTGGTCCAGCTCAACTGAAACATGTCCACGCCATTCATTTCTTTGACGAGTTTAAAAAACAACATTCAACCAGTGAGTGCCCTCATGCCACATGGATTGCATTCCTCCGTGTGAAATTCAGAATCATACCCAGTCTCCTCTCCCATCAACGTAACTGTTGAATGTATTTACTGACGAGCTGTTCCAGATCAGATTTGCAGTCTTTGTAATTGTAATCATTGAATGTAAGACAAGTGCGCCACAAGCTCATGTTAATGTACTCAGTCAATGTTGAGGATGTTTAAAAAATATGCTGTTCGCCAAGTCAGACCTATTTACGTTTTTTCATTTCTCTCACCGAACACGTTCACTTCAAGACAAATTCTGATTGGTGACTTTTTCATTTCCAAAGCTTGACTGAAATTGTGTATCCAGTCTTTATAGTCTTCATATGAGTTACTGTGGTAGTTAAGTGCAAGATTCAATGTGACAATTGACGGGTTTTTTGATAAAAAAAAAAACCAGACCGTTCACCCAGCCTCCACTCATCTCACCGCAGTTATTGACTGAAATATTTAGCGTTGTTATTGACATGTTGTCTTCCAAACCCCGCGGCGTTCCAACCACCCAAACTCCGCGTATGTTCTTGTAGTTGTTGACCACAATACTGAGCGTGCTTAATGACGCGTTTACCTCCGAACCTCCCCACCAAACAGCATCGTAGTCATCGCCATACATGTCACAGTAGATGTTCTCTGTAATACTCAGGGCGGTGACTGATGTGTTTTCTTTCAAACCACAATACAGTGCACTCTTCCAGTCCGTATCCATGCCACAGTAGATGTTCCATGTAATACTCAGCGTGGTTATTGACGTGTTTCGATTCAAACTATCCCACAGAGCAGGTATCCATTCGCCTGGGGCTTCCACTCTGTAGCTGTTGACTGTAATACTCAGCGTAGTTATTGACGTGTTCTGTGCCACACCACTCCACAGACCACCCAAAATGCCTTCCTTCCAGCCACCGTAGTCGTTGAATGAGAGGCTTAATGTGGCAAGTGACACGAATTTCGCCAAAACGCCGCCAGCACTACATCCCCAGTCCACTTCACTTGAGTTCCACGGGTTATCCCAGTTCAGACTCAATTTACTTACACGCGAGCAGTTAGACTCGAA